>NC_064923.1:426511296-426814055 GCF_023897955.1 Schistocerca gregaria
TGACCAATACTACACACATCAAAAAAAGTTTTGCATCTCCTAGACTCCGAGATTTCCGGAACCTGTACAGAAAATTGAAATAGAAAAAAATGGCTCTGAGCACTGTGGGACTCAACTGCTGTGGTCATTAGTCCCCTAGAACTTAGAACTACTTAAACCTAACTAACCTAAGAATATCACACACATCCATGCCCGAGGCAGGATTCGAACCTGCGACGGTTCCGGACTGCGCGCCTAGAACCGCGAGACCACCGCGGCCGGCAAAATTGAAATAGAGATCAACATAAACATCATTTCAGTCCTTTTCATTGCTCATGAAAACCGCACATGTCGTGTTGTACCACCACGCAGCGAGACCTTCAGAGGTGGTGATCTAGATTGCTGTACACACCGGTACCTCTAATACACAGTAGCACGTCCACTTGCACTGATGCATTCTTGTATTCGTAGTGGCATACTATCCACAAATTCATCGAGGCACTGATAGTCCAAATTGTCCCATTCCTCAACTGTGATTGGCCGTAGATCCCTCAGAGTGGTTGGTGGGTCACATCGTCCATAAACAGCCCTTTTCAATCTATCCCAGGCATGTTCGTTAGGGTTCATGTCTGGAGGACATGCTGGCCACTCTAGTCGAGCGATATCGTTATTCTGGAGGAAGTCATCCGCAAGATGTGCACGATGGGGGCGCCAATTGTCGTCCATGAAGAGGAACGCCTCACCAATATGCTGCCTATAACGTTGCACTATCGGTCGGAGGATGGCATTCACATATCGTGCATTCGTTACGACGCTTTCCATGATCACCAGAGGCGTACGGCGGCCCCACATAATCCCACCCCAACACAGCAGGGAGCCTGCATCTAGCTGCACTCGTTAGATAGTGTGTCTAAGACTTTCAGCTTGACCAGGTTGCCTCCAAACACGTCACCGACAATTGTCTGGTTGAGGGCATATGCGATACTCATCGGTGAAGAGAATGTGACGCCAATCTTGAGCGGTCTATTCGGCATCTTTTGGGACCAACTGCACCGCGCAGCATGGTGTAGTGATTGCGAAGATGGACCTCGCCATCTACGTTGGGAGTGAAGTTTCTCATCATTCAGCCTATTGCGCACAGTTTGAGTAGTACACGACGTCCCGTGGCTGCAAGAAAAAGTATTATTCAACATGGTGGCGTTACTGTCAGGGTTCCTTCGAGCCATAATCCGAAGGTAGCGGTCATCCACGAAACTGGAGCTGGGAATGGACGATAGTAGCACTATTCTCGCTACACCGGACTGTATAACGTAACATGTATACGCTACATATAACATGCAGTAAGTACTTCCTTGATACATTACAGAAACAAAATGGGAATCCAAATGCAGGCAATTGTCAAAGACTGCTAGCTTGTTTTCTCCTCAATCGTCGATGTAAATGTGCCAGATAATTTTACTCGCATCACAGTTGTCAGCGATATTTTCCCATCGGGCAGCCACAATATTCTAATTCGTTGCTCTCTTGTTATTGGAACATCTTCCTTAAACTTTATCTGACGTTACTTTTCTATAGGAAACAGTCCACTCAGCCCGAAAACAACACATGCAACTGATTTCCTTTTATTTATCTGTAAACGTTGTTACTGCTCTATGAATGCAAGTGGTTCTCGTTTTAGAACGTAAAACATGTTCCTACATAGGGACTTACTGAAAATAAAATAAAATTATCCTCAAATTTTAAAACAAACTAACAGACTGGATCAAAGATGTAACTGTGAACCCACATCACATAAGAAATCAGAGAGACAAATATTAACAGTTGCTATCCAGTTGTTGGAAACTGAGCTTTGCTACTTTAAATAAAAACTCATTTATTGCTTCTTTCACCTGTACCTGTGGTGTAGCTATAAAAGAAATCTGTTCTCACATCTACCTGTTGTGTTCGCCTTGTAGCTGCCTTGCAAAATAATATAGTAAAAAGGATTTAAAATTTACTAATGTCATTTAAATACGGAACAGATAGGAATGCATATGGTACACACTCATCAATACCATTAGCAGTATTCACTCTTTGTAAACTCACATTTTGATACGTATCACTCCTGGTGAAAATTGAATACTATAAAATTTTTCTTCCCAAGTAACGCCACATTAAAGAAAAAAACCAAATAAGCGCTTAACTGCCAGCCACTTTTTCTCATCCAGGCAGAGTACAAGTTCTGTCGAGATATCGGTCACGTGAAAAGACCAAAATATTCGTCTGACATTGACTACAGGAGGAATATCTTTCCAACACAGAAGTGACTTGTAATTCAGTAAGTCGTGAGGTATAGGAACGAGATACGTAGAGACTTCAGAAAGTATGCTACACGTATCGTAAACCCTAAGGCGTACGTTTTCACGGAGTTCTGTAGGCGCAGTTTTGTTGCAGTACGGATATCAGATGAATCACACTGAGCACGGCAACTGGAAACGAATTGCAGAGATGAAGTACTCGGCACAGTGTGATTCTCGTGCGCGAGAAGTCTAAGTGCACGCATACTCACCTTGAAATTCCGGCTGTATATGGACCAAACGCAGTGTCGCGTGCAGCCTTAGTGAACCCGGGCCAACAATTTGATCAAGCCAGCAAGGCGTGGATGATGCTGATAGGGAAGTACAGACCTTGCACCATGCGATTTCCATCGTTTGGAAAGAAGAAAGAACATCTTGGGGATAGATATTTTTCCAACGATGAGGACGTTCACATCGACGGTGATCTAATGGCTCCGTTACCAATGAGCTGGTTTCTAATATCGAGAAATTCAACGACTGGCAGAGTGTTCCGACCATTGCTTACAGAGACTTGGTGTCTTAGTTCAAAAAACTTTCATGACAGCGGGTGGGCAATAATACGGACACACCAAAAAACACGCCGGCCGGAGTGGCCAAGCGGTTCTAGGCGCTGCAGTCTGTAACCGCGCGACCGCTACGGTCGCAGGTTCGAATCCTGCCTCGGGCATGGATGTGTGTGATGTCCTTAGGTTGGTTTGGTTTAAGTAGTTCTAAGTTCTAGGAGACTGTTGATCTCAGAAGTTAAGTCCCATAGTACTCAGAGCCATTTTTGAACCAAAAACACAACACATTGTCTAATGCGGTGTAGGAAACCAAGGGGCTTTTAAAACAGCTTACATTTGTATCGTAATGGATAAATATAAATATTGCATGTTTCTCAAGTCAATCTTGTAACATCTTACGTGCAAAATGCTGTCAACTTCAGGTAACGATGAAGGTAATGGGCAACGATCACGCACACGTCTCTCCAAAGTGGACCAGAAAGGCTCAGTACGATATCTGGCGACTGTGACGGCCGGGAGAGACGTGACAACTCATCGTCTTGATCACGAAACCACTCCTGGACGATGCGAGTTGTGAGACCAGAGCCCAGTCGTCTTGGAACACAGTATCACCATGGGGGAAAAAACACTGCATCATGGGATGGGCCTGATGAACCAAAACGGCAGAGTAACCATAGGGTCGACGGCCCCCATAGCTGAGTGGTCAGCGTGACGGATTGCTGTCCTATGGGCCAGGATTCAATTCCCGGCTGGGTTGGATATTTTCTCCGCTCAGCGACTGGGTGTTGTGTTGTCTTCATCATCATTGCATCCCCATCCGGCGTGCAGGTCGCCCAATGCGACATCGAATGTAATAAGGCCTGTACCAAGGCGGCCGGCCCTGTCCCGCAAGCGGCCTCCCGGCCAATGACGCCACACTCATTTCATCTCATTTCATTTCCACCATAGGGTCCATGAAATTTCATGATACGGCTGCCCAAATCATCATCGAACCCCCGCCATGTTTCACTGTTGGGACGTAAACCAGGCCAGAAGCGGCAAACAGTGTGCATCTAGATTCATCCGACCTAACGATGTTCTTCCATTGCTCCACACTTCAAGTTTTACAGCTTCAGCACCACGTTTTCCTGTTACGTTCCTTCGCATCATTGGTGAGTGGTTTTGGAATCACAGTTCGCTCAGCAATTCCCAGCTTATGAAGCTCCCTTGAAGCCGTTTTTCTGCCGACAGCGTCCGTGAGTGCGGCGTTTAGTTGTGCAGTCACTTTTGATGCCGTCACCCCATTTTTCGTCACAATCCTCTTCAATGACCGTCTGTCACGATCACGCAACACGCACATTCGTTGGCTTTTTGGTTTAGTGAATAATGTTTTTCCGCTCTCTCTGAATGTGATATAATTCTTCGATAGCGTGCCGCTTCGAACACTTCGACTACCTTGGTTAGGAATCACACACCATACAACGGCCAACAACTTAGCGAAGTTGTAGTTTGCTTATCTCCGACGTAGTACACTCACAGCTATACAAAACACTGTTGTGACCAAGACCAATCCTTGGGACGTATTGAGGACGTTTGATAGGTGCCGTTCGTAGTCAAATACAACAGCGGAATCTCCGGTTTTGACTAGCCTCTTGTCATCTGCAATTATGTTCAAGCATGTACTTCTCGCTGAGCTTCCATGATATTCTCCAACACCTATATCTGAGTCACTTCGACGTGCTGTGCAGCATTCGTTAACACTTGTTTCCCCTGTCATACTACTGTGTAATTCTCTTTTTGAAGTCCTCCTGTAAGAGTTTACTATTTTTGTACCTATGACTATTCGTCTTATTTTTTTTTCATGTTTGATCGCTGTGCATGGTAAATCACAATATTATGTTCGTTTCGCAGTTACGTACCAAACACAAAGTCACATGCATGAAAGGAAACGGATGCGCAGCTATCTCGACAGCAGTTCTGTCGCTTTGCCCTCGTCTGCTGTCACCCGCCACGTGTTCGCTATACTGCGGCGGTCTACGAAGTTACGAGACAATACCGGCAGCAAAAGGCAGCGATATTGCCGCAGCCGTCAGCGGCAGCTGCCTCTGATCCCATCCGCAGTTTGCGTACGCCTTCACGCGGGAACGCTCGCTCACGCGGCCAGCAGCAGACTGACATACGGGAGGCGTGATTTATACAAAGAGCAACTGGTGCTTCGACCAAAGTGAGCATATGTAACAACTCATATACTTTCCCTCGATACTTGACATACTAAGAAAAGAGAAGCAGATATAGTAAGCACCATTGCTAACAAACATTTGCATGGTTCGTACATCGCTATAGCTTCTGAAAAGGAGCGTTTGAAACACGATGAATTTTGCTGATGGGACGTAAAAACGAAGGGAACGATAAATTTTCGAATGATGCTATGTCCATTCAGATGTCAAAACCGTGTATTTTTAAAAATTTTCTAAGATAATTTGTCAAAAATGGAATTTCTACAATCAATCAGTAATGCTGATTCCAAAGATTATATCCTTTTTTTGCATTACGTACGAATTTTTCACAAATTAAGAGCACATATTTTAATAATGTAGGTGCGTAAATTGAAAACATTAAAATAAATTTTCAGCAAGGTTTATGTTTCTACAGTTTGAAACTTGGCTGTACCAGTAGCAGTTCCCGTCACTAAACGTCAACATTAACTATTATGTTATATGCTTTATTAATTAGCGAAGGTCTTCTGCAAAGATACAATTCTGTACCTAATTATCATGGAGGTATAATACAGCGCACGAGGCTACAATCGAGAAGCCGACGTCTGCCATGTTTATTACCCCAACATTGTCTTCTTCTCGAAGTGTTTTAATCAAAAATGCAAGCTTGTGTCATTCACGGGTATAGTGTGAAATACTGGTGTCTGCGCTTTGATGAGGAGAGTAAGTTTCAATTCTCGGTACATAATCTATTTCTTTCCAATTCATTCGAGTGGTAGAATATCCAATTCCATCCATCTCCCTGACAATGAAGCTTTTCAATGTTTTGCGGCCTGTATAGCGTTTTTACACGTGTTGCAACCCTATGTGTGCCATGTCTTTTTCGGGTTTTAATGTTGCACGTCATATCGTGGTTTATCTACTTTTGTAGAAAATTATTGATTTACATTCAAAAATTTTATCAAGCTATTTTTTTTATTGCAAGTCGCTTTCCTGTTTTAAACAAGTTTATGCCGATTTGCACACAGCAGTTAACATACGATCCCACGATGTGAAAAGTACTGCTTGCTTCCAGCAGTTTCATCTGCTGTAAGTGCCCACCGCAGAGCGCAAGTATGTAAGCCGTATTGTCATACACATTGTCATGCACAACTAGATGTTTGTTGCCATTACTCAGCTCCAGGTAAATTCAGTTTATCATCGCTATGTCCTGCGTAAATCGTTGAACAAACTAAGCTTTTATTGTCTATTTAAAATTACACAACGGTTATTTGCAGTAACATCGCGTTACTACTTTGATTCATGGGTTTAAACGCTGTATATGAAAGCGCATTCTTTTTAATCCAGGGAATATTCGGGTTTACTCTAATAGGTAATCCGTTACCAAAACGTAGCAAAGACTTCGCGAATTATTGCTATATTTTAGGTACATACTAAAAATGTTTACAGACTGTTCTCTTAGTAACATTGAGAGACTGTGACACATTTAATTCTACAGCTTTTCTGTTTTCTTCTTCCTTGCAAAATTTTCAATTTTAATGACAGTCTTCAATATACTCAACACTAGTAAGCCATAATACGATAATTACGTCTTTTCTGATGTCTCTTCTCCATCTCTTTAATGCCCTGGTAGAAGCGTTCTTTTGGCTCTTCATTATATATAAATTTTAGGGTTCGCAGTCAGTATGTGTATATAAGAAATGGAGTTTTAGACAAATATTGTAACCCAACCTTTTTTCAGTCTTCCAACATGATTTTCTACATGTGTGTGTGTGATTTGGTTGCTTTTTATTACTTATAATGTTTACATTAACAAATGTGTAATCATTCCAAGCGTCGTTTTCTCTAAAGTCAATTATGTTATCAAATTCGAATCTGTATAATCAGTTTTTAAATTTGAGGACCAATAAAATTTCCAGATTTCAGTTTTTATTGGCTAATGAAGAGAATCATCACAGAAAGGTATTTACAGCAGGGTCCATCTTATGGCAGAGCGTTTGAAAACTGCTTCTATAGCTACAATTTCGTATCCAGTGGTGGAAGTAATTTTTTTTATGGTGTACAAGCCGTTGACGGAAGATGTTTCTAGACCTGGGGACAAAATGTCTCAGAAATGGCCAGTTACTCTCCAGTGCCTTTACTATACTCGCTGCTCAACCACATAAATCTCACGGCATTTACGAGTATACTGCTCGGTGTCTAACACAATTCTTACGACAAAAATTAAATTAGACTTTATTCCATCGCGAAAAAAATGTCCGTGATACAAGAAAAGTTACAACAGTTTAGAAACCAGCAAAAAAGTTAGTTAAAAACACTTTTTTTTCAATCATATGGATTCATACAAACTGACATACGCTATAACATAAACCAATAGCTAGATCAGGAAGAAACTTTAACCCTGACCTCCAATCAGTCTCCAGCAGCAACTTTAGCTAAAACACCAGTCACACTGAACATTTCATTGAGTTCTGGAGATGTGGCCGATTGCCTAATCCCCCCCATGAACCATGGACTTTGCCGTTGGTGGGGAGGCTTGCGTGCCTCAACGATATAGGTAGCCGTACAGGAGGTGCAACCACAACGGAGGGGTATCTGCTGAGAGGCCAGACAAACGTGTGGTTCCTGAAGAGGGGCAGCAGCCTTTTCAGTAGTTGCAGGGGCAACAGCCTGGATGATTGACTGATCTGGCCTTGTAACGCTAACCAAATCGGCCTTTCTGTGCTGGTTCTGTGAACGGCTGAAAGCAAGGGAAAACTACAGCCCTAATTTTTCTCAAGGGCATGTAGCTTTACTGTATGGTTAAATGATGATGGCTTCCTCTTGGGTAAAATATTCCGGAGGTTAAATAGGCCCCCATTCGGATCTCTGGGTGGGGACTATTCAAGAGGACGTCGTTATCAGGAGAAAGAAAACTGCCGTTCTACGGATCGGAGAGTGGAAAGTCAGATCCCTCAATCGGGCAGGTAGGTTAGAATATTTAAAAAGGGAAATGGATAGGTAAAAATTAGATATAGTGGGAATTGGTGACGTTCGGTGGCAGAAGGAACAAGACTTCTGGTCAGGTGAACACAGAGTTATAAATACAAAATCAAATATGGGTAATGCAGGAGTAGGTTTGATAATGAATGAAAAAATAGGAGTGCTGGTAAGCTACTACAAACAGCAAAGTGAACACATTATTGTGGCCAAGATAGACACGAAGCCCACACCTACTACAGTAGTACAAGTTTATATACCAACTAACTCTGCAGATGAAGCAATTGAAGAAATGTATGATGAGACAAAATAAATTATTCAGGTAGTGAAGGGAGACGAAAATTTAATAGTCATGGGTGAATGGAATCGAGAGTAGGAAAACGGAAAGAAGGGAACATAGTAGGTGAATATGGATTGGGGGTAAGAAATGAAAGAGGAAGCCGTTTGGTAGAATTTTGCATAGAGCAAAACTTTATCATAGCTAACACTTGGTTCAAAAATCATAAAAGATTGTTGTATACATGGAAGAATCCTGGAGATAATAAAAGGTATCAGATAGATTATATAATGGTAAGACAGAGATTTAGGATCCAGGTTTAAAATTGTTAGACATTTCCAGGGGCAGATGTGGACTCTGAACACAATCTATTGGTTATGAACTGTAGATTAAGACTGAAGAAATTGCAAAAACGTGGGAATTCAAGGAGATGGGACCTGGATAAACTGACTAAACTAGAGGTTGTACAGAGTTTCAGGGAGAGTATCAGGGAGCAACTGACAGGAATGGGGGAAACAAATACAGTAGAGGAAGAATGAGTAGCTCTGAGGGAAGAAGTAGTGAAGGCAGCAGAGGATCAAGTAGATAAAAAGACGAGGGCTAGTAGAAATCCTTGAGTAACAGAATAAATTTGAATTTAATTGATGAAAGGAGAAAATATAAAAGTGCAGTAAATAAAGCAGGCAAAAAGGAATACAAAAGTCTCAAAAATGAGATCGCCAGGAAGTTAAAAATGGCTAAGCAGGCATGGCTAGTGGACAAATGTAAGGATGTAGAGACTTATCTCACTAGGGGTAAGATAGATACTGCCTACAGGAAAATTAAAGAGACCTTTGGAGAAAAGAGAGCCACTTGTATGAATATCAAGAGCTCAGATGGAATCCCAGTTCTAAGCAAAGAAGGGAAATCTGAAAGGTGGAAGGAAGCGGAAGGCTATTTACAATTTGTACAGAAAGCAGATGGCAGTCATAAGAGTCGAGGAACATGAAAGGGAAGCAGTGGTTTGGAAGGGAGTGAGACAGGGTTGTAGCCTCTCCCCGATGTTATTCAATCTGTATATTGAGCAAGCAGTAAAGGATAGAAAAATAAAAATTCGGAGTAGGTATTAAAATCCAGGGAGGAGAAAGAAAAACTTTGAGGTTCGCCGATGACGTTTTAATTCGGTCAGAGACAGCAAAGGACTTGGAAGAGCAGTTGAACGGAATGGACAGTGTCTTGAAAGAAGGATATAAGATGAACATCAACAAAAGCAAAACGAGGATAATGGAATGTAGTCTAATGAAGTCGGGTGATGCTGAGGGAATTATATTAGGAAATGAGTAGTAAAGGAGTTTTGCTATTTGGGGAGCAAAATAACTGATGATGGTAGGAGTAGAGAGGATATAAAATTTAGACTGGCAATGGCAAGGAAAGCGTTTCTGAAGAAGAGAAATTTGTTAACATCGAGTATAGATTTAAGTGTCAGGAATTCGTTTCTGAAAGTATTTGTATGGAGTGTAGCCATGTATGGAAGTGAAACGTGGGCAATAAATAGTTTAGACAAGAAGTGAATAGAAGCTTTAGCTTGTTGAAGATGAGGTGGGTAGATCACGTAACTAATGAGGCGGTATTGAATAGGATTGGGGAGAAGAGCCGTTTGTGGCACAACTTGACTAGAAAAAGGGATTGGTTGGTAGGACATGTCCTGAGGCATCAAGGGACACAAATTTAGCATTGGAGGGCAGCGTAGCGGTTAAGAATCGTAGAGGGAGAGCAAGAGAGGAATACACTAAGCAGATTCAGAAGGATGAAGGTTGCAGTAGGTACAGGGAGATGAAGGAGATTGCACAGGATAGAGTAGCATGGAGTGCTGCATCAAAGCAGCCTCAGGACTGAAGACCATAACAACAACAACGCCTAATTAGTTGAACAGTCTGTTCGCGAACTTGTATTTTATTGATTTCTTAGGTTTCACTGTATGCTTGCAAACAATGAAGTGTTAGACTGGATGGAGATAGATGTCCATAGATAACTTTTTTGATGTAGGCTTCAGTCCCAAGATTGATTTAAAGCAGCTCTTAAAGCTAGTCTATCCCATGCAAGTCTCTACCTCTACATAGCAACAGCAATTCGCATACATTTAAACTTTTTCACTCCATTCAAGCCTTAGTCCCTCTTCATTATTTTTATATGCTACACTCCCAACGATCACAAAATTGCGCCTTTCTACTTTAAAATGTGCCCTATTAATCTATCTCTTCGTTTACTCAAGTTGTCTTCAATTTATTTTCTCCCTTTAATTAGTTACTTTTACTAATATATTCTTAATTATTGTTCTGAAATACCATAAACCACATTGCAGTTCCATGGAAGGCTACACTCCAAACAAATACGTTAAAAAAACTTCCTAATATTTAAATGTATGTAATATACTAATGGAAGCCTGATTTTCATTTCCCTATACATCCATCTTCGTCTGTCATTTTGCTGCCCAAACAGGGAAAAAACCTGTCATTTATTTTCAGCGTCTCTTTTCATACTGTAATTTTCCAAAATCACTTGACTTATTCAACTCTGATTCCCTTGTTTTAATTCGGTCAGTCTTTTTTTCCCATCCCATTCGTCTGATCTTTCAACACCTTTGGGCCTCTAAGAGACTTAGTGACACTGACCAACCTTAAAATATTAATTTTCTTTCTTTCTGAACCTCTCTCAGTAATTGAAAAAGTGAAGATCAACCATGTATCAGCTAGTTGAGGACATAGCACGATTATAAGATAATCTGTTTGGATTTGTTGCTCAACACCTAATACAGAGGGTTGAAAAGAAAATAAATTCATATTTTTAGAGCATTATAATTTGGTTGTACCATTTCTTAATCAAAGAAATAAACGAAAGTTAGTTTGAAGTACGGTCGATGTCATTCCACTAAAGACAATACCTCAGCGAATCATGCAGAAAGTAGGGAATCACTTGTGGCGGTTTGAAAGAGGCCCTCCGGATGTTTTTCGCAAAAAAGTTTCGGGAAATAATCTAAATTTAATTCAGGGAAGCCAGACATGGGTTAGAAATCCGCTCCTTTGGTAAGCTAATCCGCTTCACCTCTATTCATAACAGAATGGGCAATAGAAAGTATCTTTAGCTTTAATAAGGCACTGACAAAAGTGCTTCCTCAAGGTCGTTGTAATGTTATTTGTTTTTGGGTAAAAGAAACAGGAATTAGCAATCAACTTGTGAAATGTGTTATCATTTACCTTCCTTCAGTGTTAGAGCCCAAGTGGTAGTTACTGGATATAGGGTAGCTGAAAGATTTAAAAAGGCAGTTTTTGACTCCATTTAACCTGTCTGCAACACATAAGGCTATTTTTGGAAAAATGCAGAACAAGTGATGCTGTGTTGCCTCTCGCACACACATTCATCGTCCACCATCAGCTTCACAGTGTGATTAAGTGGCCCCTACTTAACCGGTTTATGCAACCAGTCACAACTTCGAATACCGCCTCCAAGATCTTCATACCACTCTCTCGCTCGCTATGCCCATACAGTACTATAGAAAAAGTGACCAGATCCTTTTTGCACGAAATTTAAGGTAGTTAAATTTTTTACTGGAATACGATTTCGTTACAGGCCGCAGTTTTTGAGGTATTCAAGAGAAACAAAAGTGACCTTCGAAGGCATTTTTCTTGAGCCGCTCGAAGCCCGTGACGTCCAGCGAAAACATATCACAGTACAAAATTTAACTCCATTAAATTCCCTACAAAAATACCAGTTTATTTTTTTGGAAGACCAATAGTATGCACATAGTGAGAGAAAGAATATGAAAATCGCGATAGTGGTTTCTAAAGGCACTGCAGGTTGCCTAGAATCCATTGGTAGGAGCAACTGAATCACCCTGTATATTATTCAGTCAATGGTAGTTACTGCACTGCATAGTTCCTCTCCCTAATGGTGGCGATTCACAACTTAACTTATCGAGAGGCTTTGTAAGCTGTGACCGACTGCTGTACATAAATTCATTTTGGTGTAATGTCTTCATTGCTGGAAAATTATGGCCATTGCTAAGGATGAGTATTCATGTTCCATTTTCCCTAAAAAGAAAACCATCTACACGATGTGAAATATTCAGACAAGAAAGAGGATGAGACCTGTATCTAAAAACCAGTTTCAGTTGTACCTCTGCAGTACTCTGATCGACCGATGAAACACCCCCTACAGGACAACACCATAAGCCTAAAGTATTCACCATTGTAACGAGTTATTTCAACTGCTCTTCACGTGAGACTAGGGGAGCGCTGATTCTGTCTGTCAGGATGGCGCAGTTGTTCTCTCACATAGGCATTATGCGTTTGATCAGTGGGAGAGGGAGGAGGGGGAAGGGGAGACAGAAATCCTTTGAATGTGAGGGTTGCAGCAGCGAGAAAGACGAATTATAATAAGATCCATTATTATTACATCGAGGTGTAGCAGACACAAAGGTTTGCCCTCGTCAGATGGACACAACCCTTCGTCCGTCCACAGTGTCTTCGTACACGGTCCCATGGAGGCCACGTGGTGTTGACGACGTGTGCAGACGGAGTACAGTAGTGGCGACCAGCTGATCCCAGCACAGTGTACTCGCTGGCCAGACCGAGTGTAGGCAATGGGTAGGCGAGGAATCATTGCGATTACTATTTCTCAAAGGGTTGCCAGACGGTATCGAACTTCGGATATCGAGGAATGTAGCCGACAGCCCCCTGGCGGAGGCTGTTTAACCCTTACATGAGGCTGCTGACTACGTCGCCAAATTCTTCACCGCCAACGGGCGTCAGTCCTGGTAGCGTTCGTAATCTCAATTGTTTTGCTGTCTGGTGGCGGTGGCGAACAGAAAATTTGCCGCAATACTGCAGTAACAAGTAGCCTTTCACGCGTTGACACGACGCAGGGGGTGGTCAGCAGGTCGGGAGTGTCGTCAGCCTTCGGGACGGAAAGTTTCTAATGCCCCTATCCTAACACTCCTGTAACTGAAAGTCAAATCCAACCAATTCCTGACAAGAAAGTCAAGTCTAACACCAATTTTCTCTAATTAACCTGTCATTCAGAACAAGTTCTAAAGACCTTACCAGCTTCCTCGCCTTCACTGTGACAATGAATTTATTTTTCTCTAAATCTCAGTCAAAAAGTTAGTAATGAGCAATTACTGAAATAAATTAATCACTGGCATTTATTGGTATAAACAATCAGTAGTTTTGAAGAAACAACGCTCTTCAATAAGATAAACGTAATGCAATTAATTACGCATATGCAGAAAAGAATTAATAAATGAGAACTGTCTCCTGAGGACAGTACCTTACCAGAACTCCTGAAACGTTACAGCGTGATTAGAGCGTCACCTAGCTAAATATAGACAATCACTATCCGAAGACACACTGGGACACTACAGATTGGCAGTAAATAAGTACCACCACCTGCTTATCTTCCTTTGTTTGTATAATTAGTGGCATTAGAAAACACACAGCAATACAGAAGTCTGAAAGTTTAATGACTGTAAAAGCATTGTGAATACTTTTTACTTGGAAAGCTTGACTGTACTAGAATGTGACTGTAGCACGAGTCTTCTGTAAACCGGCATAGTCTCTTAAATTTTGGAAAGTTGTAATGATATCATAAAACAAGAGAAAATAGAAACATTGTTTTCTGTGTTAAGTGTAATACTGTATCATTTTAGATATTGTGCATTCTTTAAATTGTCTCTGTTCGTGAATTTAACGAACTACTGACACGTTTTATTTACTCTTACTTGCTACATTCAGATCGTGAGGCTAAGAAACAGTTCATATATCCACTTATGTTAGCTACAGCCTGGCATATAAAGGGTGGTAATATTTAAACTTTCCCTACTTCAGACACAGTAGACGGAAAACCGCTTACCGTAGGAGTACAAAACTTTATTTGAATGATGTTCAGATTGTGAGCTACAGGAGTTTCGTTGTTAATACTGTTACTGTTGTTGCTAGACGCTGGTACTGGTGTGGTGACGTAAGAGAAACTCACACGGCAACGTCCAAGAAAACGCAGCGTGAACGGTCGACGTTCGTGTGATCTGCTTCGCCAACATACGATATGTGCTCTACGGGAGAGAGAGAGTACAGACTCAACTGTTTTTTCCATCATAGAGCTCCATTTCAGATTGCTCTCGACGTTTCGCGTAACACACTTGGAAAAAGCCAAGTGATGAACCGATCGTTCCAAATAGCGTCCCCACCAAGATTGTTCAAATGGCTATGAGCACTATGGGACTTAAATCTATGGTCATCAGTCCCCTAGAACTTAGAACTACTTAAACCTAACTAACCTAAGAATATCACACAACACCCAGCCATCATGAGGCAGAAAAAGTCCCTGACCCCGCCGGGAATCGAACTCTTGAATCCGGGCGTGGGAAGCGAGAACGCTACCGCACGACCACGAGATGCGGGCTCTCTATCAAGATCATTAGATTTGATGTGATTCTTGCTATATGGTTAACTGACTGGCTGTGTAGTTACCTGAAGAACAGGGATACAAGGTTTATCAACGGGACACTAATACACGTCGGAGATTGACGATTAACACAACGAGGAATGTAGTCAATACCCTAGCTGAGATGATTCGGGGACTTTTGAGCAATCTCTAGTTCGGTTCCGGCTATCGCGGGTGCAGTCGGTCCTAACGTTGAGCAACGTTTGTAACATGGAACATAAACACGGTATGCAGTTAACAAATGTTAACGACTCACGTCGAAATTAAAAAGTGTTACTTTCAATGGTTTATTGCTTATTTCTCTCCCGCATAGCCTAACAAATGCTTCCACAGAGTTTCATTGTCCTACTATAGCACGTTTTTTTATGGGGGTCCGCTCAAGCATAACCACAGTGTATAAGCAAAAGCAACAGCAAGGCACTAATTTAAAGATACGTATATTCACTAATAGTGTTACAACAGTATTTGACATACTTCCTCTGTAATGCTGTCGGTCATTTTATAACTTCTGTATTGTGTAAACGTCCATACCGTAAAGCAAAATGCACTTACATTCTCAGCTAATAATGTGTACATCTCTTATTCCTTTCACGACCTTCATCAAAAAGGGAAGTAAACACTTTAACCCCTGCTGAAGAAATGTAATATAAAACAGCGTTAACTTCAAATAGGTTGAATAAAGTGTCGGACTATATAGTAATTGTAGAGTTAGTCCTTACTTTAATGACTCTAAATAAAATAAAAGTAATATCGCGCTATGTATAAATCTGGTATTAGTACCAGTTGTACAAACCACGCAGATAATCAATTTCAAAATTCACACTGTTTCAGATACATTGAACCATTGCTAATTGTTTCTTCCTTAGCTAAGCAAAGACTTCTAGTAACACCAAAGTGACATAAAGTAAAGCAATATGCCGAGTAAATTTTAGTCGTACACATAAGCTAAGGTTCTTTATGATTGATACTGTCCAAAGCCATCAAAAATTATTATCCTGTATCCTATTAGAGAAATAATATATTAAGACTTTTGGTCTTGTCTTGGTTTGGTCGTGGTCGATGAACTGAGAATTCATTTTCTAGCTACTTTTGTATACGGCTCCACATAATACATCACATCCTTTTATGCACATTACCCCCTTGTAGTGTCATCACATGCATTGATACTTAACTTCCTGCGCGTGATGTTTATTGGAGGCTGGTAATTCATATCTAGAGCAGAAACACTCCACAGTGCATCTGATACTGTATTTCTCTTGACGCACATTGTATATTAGCGACATTCTTAAGCACGCACACGCCACAGTACTTCAAACCACTGTACTCATACCTTAGTTATCACAAATTAACTTTATACACTAATTACTTATTGCAGTACACTGTCCAGTCTTTTACTGAGTAAATACGACTCAATTCACATCATATTTACTACAGTCACACTACTACGTACTCGATGTTCCTACTCAGCAGAGCGACCGCGCTCAGTACATCTTATTCGTTGATGTCTAGATCAGATTGTGCCTTTTGCTCTCCGAGCTTTCTGTTGCGTGCACTAACTTTTGGCACCCTCTACGTCGTCTGTATTTTCCCGCTGCGGAGATAAATAACAACCGACACTGCTCAAGATGGGATTATACATCAAATTTTATGTTATTACCCTCTCTGACACGTATATTTATCTGATGCTACGAACACACCAGTATATAATTCCACACTCGCTCATAATTTAAAAATATACATGAGGTAATTTAAGCAGAAAATTTTACATCCTTTCGCAAGGAAAGTCTGAATATGTTTTGTTGTTCTGTTAGTGGTGAATTGCTATATATCCGTTGCAAGCGAATCAACGTCTCCCGGGAGTCCTGCATTACAATATTATGTCTGTACTCCAATACTATGAAAGCAATTTTACATATTCCATAGTTTGTTTGCACCTACAAATTTTTTATTCTATTTCTTCTTCTACAGTTAACTTAAACATTTGTAGCTGTCTTTGCACAAGTCTCATCAACTCGCTGTCTTTTTTAGTAGAGATTTATACTTTTTTCATTCATGTTTATGCCAGTAACTCTGTGTAATGATGGGGTATCGTAGAAAGTTAGAAGTTAAGATTGCACATGAGATACGCTCCTGAAAGTTGTTGAAAAAAATAGGTGAGAAGAAAGTCCATGGAAATCCATTACCAAATGAATGTACTTGGTGTGCTATATCTATTTTGACATTCCGAAATAATGAACTTGGTGCTGAAAGGAGAAAGAGAAACGAAACGTAGTTAGGATATGAGAAACAAATTGTACAGGATGTTGGTTATGACATTTACTCCCAGATTTAATCATTACTACAAGAGAGGAAAGAATGACGAGCGCTTCAAATCAGTGGCTGGACTAATGCCTTTTACATTTTCTGAATTATCGTCCTTCTTATTTTCACACGCTTCAGCATCATCACAGCTTCAAGTATTCCTAATTTTCTCTACTCTGAACATATCAGGGACGACGTATTACAACCGTTTCATACCGTATTCCAGGCGAATATTTTTGGTAACTCCTTCCTCAGTTTCTTTTCCGATTGGTTGATACCAGTAAACTTGTTTTGTTGACGAGTATTTCCTTCATTCTAATCAGCCTGCTGATGGACTGTCGCTTTCTGCAGATAATTTCTGCTGTTTGCTTCTCATATGGAATAATTTCACTTTTTCATCTTCATCATTTTTTCTGATAGTTAGTAAATCCCTGTTATTTCTAAGACACTTCTTTACATACGGATTATCTTTGTTTACCTTCGACATAAATTCTGTACTTATAGATTATCCATTCCGTGTAACAGGTTAACAAACCTATTTATTTCTTAGTTACAGACAGAAGCAGTAGTGCAAACGTCAACATTGTCATCTGGTCTTTTGCTTTCACTCGTGCTTATTTCGGCATTCTGCAATGCTTAGTCCTCACTTAAGAGAGGACATTCATGAAAACCAAAGTCTGTTTAAAAGATGCATCAATCCACAGTTATGAAAATACGGCAATTACGTTTTGCACCATGCTTTGCATTAAATTAACACATTTACTGTTACGTTCGTTGGATTATATTTTCTTTATTACACTCTTTTATGGAATTTACGAATTTTATTTTCAAAAAATAATATATGTACCTTTATCTAAGAAACTAATCAAAACTTTACTGCAATCTTTTCTCTGTTTCAGCTATTTCCATATACTAAGATTCTTTCATGAAATGTCTGAATACATCGAACTGGAGAATTTTAATAACTTTTGGACTATAATTTTGCAAGTAGAATATAAAATTCTTCCAAAATTCCAAGTACTTTGTTCCACAACTCAGCTTGTATTGAGAATTTCAAAATTTGTTCTTGAGACTTTTATTGGGCGTGTTAAAAATAACTGTGCATAATTTCATAATTCTAGGCCTCAGATAGTCTGAGAAAAAGGTACATGAACTTTAAAAAAACATGAGTTTCAGGAAATGCAATTTAGAGTTCAACATAACGTTTTTCCTTATGTCACCTCTTCAGAAGATCGCAGATTTGTTCTTGGCCCCTCTTTCCCTTCAAGGGTGCTGTTCTGGTTTCTTGTTTCCTGCTTTATTTCCTTCACTACGTCTTTTTAGCTGCAAACTCTCGTTGTAAATCTCCGTTAAAGACAAGAAATGCATCATACATTGCAAATATGACAACTGTAGCAGATAAAAATGTGGTTTTAGCGCATTTTTTTCCATACGACTGAATTTAGAGGTCCATTTGAGTGATGGATTTTGCCATGAACATTTTTCCATAGAATTTTAGGTTCTGCCACAAACCTCCACATTCAGGATACATCTTTGAGGTCTCTCCTTGTGCATGTAGAGGTTGTTATACCTCTGAGTTTGCAGATACGAGTACTTAGACCAGCTAATGTGCCATAGACGATGAATCGGATCTTCACCTGTTGACACCGTGTGGAAATATGAAGGCCATACAGCGCTCTTCATGTCACCTGCAATGAATACTTTCTATACGAAAATCTTGGCATCTCCGACAGCAGAAAAAGGCATAACAAGAACTTCTTCTTCATAAACAAAGCAGTTGGTTTGTTGTAGCTTCTAAGATACGGAACACAGTCACAGATGATTTATAAAATCAAAAAGTATTCCTCACAGACTTCTAGATGTTTTGTGTGCAAGTCTGCTTGAAAGTGATCGTTGTTCATTGACCTAAAACTGAAGTGTCACTTCAAGAAGTGGACGTGGCAGGAAGGTTGCGTCACAGATTAAATTACTTTTCTGGAACTTCAGATGCGATTTCATCATTGAAACTATGGGAACTTATTTTCCATGAATTCTACTACCAATCAGGAACGTCCTCCCCTTAAGTGCCTATAATCTCCAACTGAGTATTACGGGATTCCAACCACAACTTATCGCTCTCGTTTTTTCCTTTGTTCTCATCTTATGTTATTTACTGTCCTTGTCCATTCTGTTAAGGATTCTGCATATGTCATTCTACGAGCACAGTATGTTTCTGACGGCTTTTGCTGCGTCTAAAAATTTTCTTTTATTTTATCTCAGTCAATCCTGCCCTTGTAGAGCTACTTTGTCTGCAGCCAACATATGTTTTTCATTAACTGCTTTCTTTTTTCTATAAAAAGTGACATTGATGTAGCCTGCTTATTAGACATAATATCAAATATTTTTAGTCTCACATATTGTTTAATTTACAGTAATCATATCTGTATTTGATTGGAAATAATGAATATTTAAGCTATAAAGTCAAGTTAGATGCACCGTTAGAAATTTTGATCCCTGCTTTACGAAGCAGCTACTGTGACTTCAGCATCATGGATGTCGAGCACGCCGCTATTCGTTCAGTACCATTTCACTTTTCTTATTACTGGCATTCATTTCATCTTGTGCACTTCATATCTATAGACAGATACGGGATAATTTTTCACAGTGTAGTGAAATTTTGTACTGGCACTATGTGACTGGGAATTTTAATGAATATTCAACGAACTCGACAAAGAGTTGTCAGAGAGAATAAATGTTCACTTTATGTGGAGCCTTCAACCTCATTCATATCATCAGCGCATTAGCACCTACCACACTGATCATAACAAGAGACCCATAAATATTTTTCTGATACCTCTGGTGTGTGCTAACAAATGGGATCAATTGTTTCAGCTATCAAATTGATAAAATGTATTTCATACAGATGATAATGATACTTCAGTTTTATGTGGAAATCTTGGCCAGTTTTATTCCAATTTCTTATCTGTTCACTGGGAGGAAATAAGACATTTATGGCACGCTTGCACGACGGCAATTCACAGAGTATCAGACCAGATTTATAACAGGATTAAAAACTTCCTACCTAATATAACTTAACATGTTATTCATAGCACGAAGATATCAGTTGATGTACCCCTAGGGAAGTTGTATAGGGCCGTTACTGTAAAATGTAAACTTCCACGGTCATGTGAGGTTTAAGATAATTATCCCCACTGTTATACCGTGGTCGAATAGATTTCACCTTGAAACCCAACATTTGGTCCCCATGTACGGAGGAGAATTCCAACAGAGTACGTAGCTTCTTTGAATGTAGGAGCGGTGCGTTTCGTCACGGGGCCATGTAGTTAGCGTGAGAGCGTTACGGAGGAACTCAACAAACTCCATTGACTGTCGCTACAAGTAGGTTGTTGTGCATAACGTAGGGATACACTGTTGAAGTTACGAGAGCGTGAGCTGGAATAAGAGACCGAGAATATATTGCATCCTCGCGCACACGTCACGCGAAATGACTACCTTGAGAGGTCACGCGAAATGACTACCTTGAGAGAATTCGAGAAATGGTAACATGCGGAAGAGTATCGAAAGTCGTTTTTCCCACCCAGCATTCGCGAATACAGCAGGGAAGTGGGAACATATGTTGGTACAGCCCGTCGGGAAACTGTAGATAGAGCAGACGCATCTCTACACTCTGTACCTATCTAAGTCACAAGAAGAACTACAAACTGTTTCACAGTAGTATAGTTCCCCTCTGCTACGCGCCTTTTACATAAGTGGTAACAGAGCGTTCAGACATACCTGGGAGTACTTTTCAGTTAAATGTATTAACAATATACGGAACACAGAAATTAGTAAGTAATATAATTAACACAAGGAACACACATCAGGATGTTCCGGACTGTACTATTAGACATCAAACCTATTCTCAGTTATCCTGTACGGCATTCTGGTCGTTTTCTTCTGGAGAAGCGCACAACTTCCACCGTATTTCTTGCTCACTCTTCAGTCGTCCAGCAAATCATACCACAAGTAACCCTCACGACACATCGTAAGGTAGCTTGCGGTGCAGAGACGTAGATGTAGATATAACTGGAGCGAAAGGCATATCCATCAATACGAAGAAATCATCTATGATACGCCGACAAGAGGAACACAGAACTGCACCTGACAAATCACTATGTGACGTGATGTGCAGCTACTGCCTCTGAGAAGCCCAGGGAACCTGAATGATGATTCGCTCGCAGCAGGCGGCGCAATGAAACGGCAGGTGTGTCGGTGACGTGGCGACTGCTGACGGCGCGGCGTGCTGTGGCGCGCGCTTCCTCTATTAAAGCGGCTAATCGGATGACGCGGAAATTACGTTTGCTGCCGCTAATTGGCGATAGCGAGCCGGCCCGCGGCGCACCACCACGACCAATCCAATTCGCTCCCCGCGATTGTAGCCAAGGCCGCCGCTAACCTGCCGGGGACGGTGCCTTTCGGCTATCCTACTGTTGCGGGAGGCCCATCACTGGAGCCCTAAAGATTCTGTTCAGCCGTCACTTTGTAATCCACCCCAAGCGCAATTTCTACTTCGAGACTATTGGGAAAATTCATTTATTTTAAGGAGGCAGTTCTTTACAAAGTCTGTGATTTGCATTACACTATCACAGGGGCACTGTGACCTCGTGTGGTACAGCCATGCGCGCCGGGTTGCCTACAGCCGGGCAGACTTAAAGCAGCGCAATCACAACACTCCCGAGCAGCGGTTAAGATACTGAACAGCCATTTTACGCAGCCACACGACAACTCAGTTGTTTATGAAATTATGTAGCAAGTCAGTAGGCTAAAAAACCACGAAAAGGAAGTTGCATTAATCTAGTTCAAACGCCACAGCGGTATCCGCTGCAATAAAAAGGCCGACGAACTGAATAAACTAGGTGCCCCTTCAGGAATGCCAAGTGATCCCAAGGTACCACACATAAAATTCATACAACGGCTTAAGAGGGCTATGTGAATGAGGTGGGATGCGAAATGGAGCAGATGAACCAACGACGAAGGGAAACATTACAGAGTGATTCATCTCGTGATTTCATCAACGCATTGCTATATATGAAGCGTAAGAAGTCGTTTTTATACAACTACTGCACGAATGAGATTCAATCATGGTCGTTTTAAAAAGCATTTACGCCTCCTATGACTGACAGACAACCCTCTTTGTAACTGTGAAAAAGAAGAAGATATGAACCACATAACATTACCATGACCCAAAAGAAAGTTCAAATGTGTGTGAAATCTTATGTGACTTAATTGCTAAGGTCATCAGTCCCTAAGCTTACACATTACTTAACGTACACTATCTTAAGGACAAACACACACACCCATGCCCGAGGGAGGACTTGAACCTCCGCCAGGACCAGCCACACAGTCCATGACTGTAGCGCCCCTGACCGCTCGGCTAATCCCGCGCCACCATGTCCCAAAAGGCAGACACGATAGATAGGGCACTAAATCCATTGAGTGCTATGTGACCATCGCTGCATTTCCATTCTTTTACGGAACAACAAGCGTTAGGCTTTATAAACTGATATACACATTACTAAAATTATGAGTATCCATATATGAGGGTAGGATCTTTAATAGTGGCCACCACTTATTTACAGCTCCTACAAAACAGATACGTGTTTTAAAGTTTCACTGGCCTTCAAAGTGGTCACCAGCAATGTGTACAACCCGTTGTCAGCGATGTGGAAGTCGTAGGATACTCTTTGCAGTGCCAGTTGTGTTGACAGAACGAGTGGCGTGGTCTGTCGCGCGACAAATTTGCAGCAGTTCTGCCGTGAAGTGTTTCCGTCAGTTTAGAAATTGAGCTGAACACACGAGGTGTTAAATCAGGGGAGCACATTAGGTGGTATAGCACTTAGCAACTCCATCAGTCAAACAAATCAGTAACAGCTTGCACTGTACGTGCTTGAGCATTGTCCTGCAAACTGATGGTCAGGTCCTGCTGAAGGTGTCATCACTTCTTTATCTCTATGCTGTTCATTTTTGGAACACAACCTACGACCAGCTTAGAGACAGAAGTGACGACACTTTCTACAGGACCTGACTATCATTTTGCAGGGCAATTCTTAAGCACGTACAGTGCAAGCTGTTACTGATTTCTTTGACTGATGGGGTTGCTAAGTGCTAAACCATCTATTGGACCCCTCGACTTAAGCCCTCGTGAGTTCAACTCGACTTCTAAACTGAAGGGAACACTTTACGGCATTCGTTTCAGAACTGCTACAAATTCGTCGGGCAATAGACCGCACCGCTCGAACTGTCAACACAACTGGCACTGCTAAGATTATCCTACGACTTCCACATAGCTGGCAACAGGTTATACATAATGCTGCTGACTACTTTGAAGGCCAGTAAAACTTTGAAACACGTATCTACTTTGTACGAGATGTAAATAAATAGATTCCACTATTAAAATTCCAACCCTCATAATAAGTAACATCAAAATTTTGATCCTACGAGTTCGGCAAAGGGGAGGAGAAGCCCGGCAACACAACACCATAGGGGAGAGCTGTCGCTGCGATGGTAGAGCAGAGACAAAGAACATCACTGTCTGGAGGACGGACCCCAATTACCGAATACATAAGAATATAGATTTGACACCCAAACCGAACTGCATTATACTCACTCATTTATAAAAATAGACATTTGTTGTAACCTAGATTTAATTTAAAATTTTGCCACGGATAAGGGCAGTGAATTAATCCCAGTTTTATAAAAATTCTGATTTTTTTGTCTATAAATCGATTTAAATTTGCCCATAGATTATAGAGGCAACGGCCTTGCCGCAGTGGATAAACCGTTTCCCCGTGAGATCACCTAAGTTAAGCGCTGTTGGGCGTGGCCGGTACTCGGATGGATGACCATCCAGCCGCCATGCGCTATTGCCATTTTTCTTAGTGCACTCAGCCTCCAGATGCCAATTGAGGAGCTACTCGACCGAATAGTAGCGGCTTCGGTCAAGAATACCACGATAACGACCGGGAGAGCGGTGTGCTGACCCCACGCCCCTCCTATCCACATCCTCCTCTGAGGATGACTTGGCCGTCGGATGGTCCAGGTAGGCCACTTGTAGCCTGAAAACGGAGTACACAGATAAAAGTAAAAACTGTTAAGTTCTGCTGACGTAAAAACAGTGATTGGTTGTATGGTCTTGAAACCAAAAGCCAATAAATAAACAAGTTTATGGTCAGGCTCACAGACTGCACTTATTACGCTAGGCGGCCGCGGTGGCCAAGCGGATCTAGGCACTTCAGTCCGGAACCGCGCCACTACTACGGTCGCAGGTTTGAATCCTGCCTCGGGCATGGGTGTGTGTGATTTACTTAGGTTCGTTAGGTTTAAATAGTTCTAAGTTCTAGGGCACTGATGACCTCATATGTTAAGATGTTAAGTCCCATAGTGGTCAGAGCCATTACTCTAGGGGGCGTCAACGTACTCGCACTAATTTAATATGCCAGTCACATTCAGAAAATTAGAACTAGAAATTATCCTCTCACCCGACAGCGATTTAGAGGGTCGCACTTCCCAACAACACGTAGATGTCTTACAGTGATCTTCGAGTTGTCTACAGTTGTATACACGTGCCGCCAAAATGTCTACAGAGATGGTTCAAATGGCTCTGAGCACTATGGGATTTAACTTCTGAGGTCATCAGTCCCATATAACTTAGAAATACTTAAACCTAACTAACCGAAGCACATCACACACATCCATGCCTGAGGCAGGATTCGAAACTGCTACCGTAGCGGTGGCGCGATTCCAAACGGTAGCGCCTACAACTGCTCGGACACTACGGCCGGCGGTCTACAGAGATCTACGAGTGTCTACTTTCGGGACGACAGCATGCAAGCCAGCGCCACTCGAGTGAACTGTGACTCAGGGAGTCATGAACTACCTTGTTTTGGACTTATTGTCCAAGTAATCATTATTGGATTTCTGTGGTTTATTTACTCTACTTCCAGTATATATGGTTATTTAATTCTAATTCTGTCACTCAGTAAGTGTGTAGCCACTCTGATGAACTGAGTCCAAAAATGTAGCACATTGTGACAGTGATCACAGAATACACTGTAACTGCACATTACTTTATAATAGTTTCCGACTGACAGCAGAACATGCTGAGGAGTAAAACTAAATCAACTATGTTAGGTGTATGCAGTACACACCATTATATGAAATTAATCTCAGGCAACGCGATCATTGGTTTTTAACAGTTTAACATCCCTTTTTACAGAGGGTGAGTTGAGTTTCCAGAAAGTTTACAGATTAAATAACTATAAGAGACGAGATACCACTCTTCAGGAAATATTGGCGTGGTTGAAAGTTTGGAATATCTTAAGTTCAACAATATTATTCGCACTAGGAAATTGAACTTCATCAAGTTAATGAAAACAGGTTATAAATAATAACTACAATTCGTAGTTATCTTTGTGAGATGTCCCCAAGTAGACAACACCCAAGCCGGTTATTTCTGCTCATATGATAAGACTGATGCGCTTTGTAACTGTAGTACTTGTCAATAACGTAGCAAGGATTTTAGTGGTAATAAGAATATGACACATAGTCTGAGCAAAATTGAGTGATTACTCTCACTTAAAGAAACTTACATGCGTCTTGACAGGTTGCAGCTAGGAGGATCAAAGATGAAGAAAGAAGAGTCAACGAAAGTGTCAAACAAAACATGGCTGTTGTTTTACGAACTTAGTACTTAACTGATTACTTCAGACTTTAAACTTTATCAACTAATATATCATATACGTGAGTAAAACATTATTATAACCGAAAAATGAGAAAAATGCTAATATATCGCTGTAGCAGTAACCATACCATTTTATCCACTGACGGTATAGCAAGTTAGAAACTATTGAAAAAATTTTGGTATGACCGTAAATGTTTCACAATGCGACAGTGACGCATTGAACTAAGATAAGTTGTGTTGCCCCTTCAGTGTTTTCAATCTTTAGAAGAAGATCCAAGGTATTATGGCCTGTAAATTTTGGTGGGCTTGTACTTTATTTTCAAAGTGGGTAGAATGGTAGATCTTTTTTTATACATAAAAATGTTTTACTACTTTTGTTGCGTCAGAGTCAGACTTGTCTGTGTAGTATTTATATAAATTTATATAAGTTACTGCCTTAAATTCCACCACAACATAGTGCAAGTTTGAAATTTTGGATCTACTGTGTAACAAAATAACTGTGATATGGAAATGTGGACAAATTACTATTGTCAGTAGTAAGAATGGAGGAGAAATAGGATTTCAGAATGAATTCTGTTGCATAGCTTGGCTCCTGAGTGTATTATAAGAATTGTATTCTATCCAGGGGATCTGTGGCAATCTTTCGCACTTTTATAATTTTAAATAATGAAGGTATTTGAAATAGGTGCAGTCGTCAGGGTAAGGATAGTTGTAGGAATGGAGAGAAAATATCTTTCAAAATCAATCAAACGACGTGAAATAATAACCATGAATTTATTGAACGTCCTTGTATAAACATTTCCATGTGTACAAAAATCTGTTTTGCGTTCTCAGCGTTTGTCAGGGATTGTCAGTATGACCACATATCTATAACTTTAACCTGACAATTATTTTTTAAGCCGTAACAGTGATACTTAAATTACAGTCAAAGGCGACAGTGACAGATATGTTTGTCATTTAAAAAAGTAAATAGTTTCGGAAGGCCAACTTGTACGAAGGACAGAGATCAAATTGTCACGGTTATCGTCTATAACAATGTTGTATACAAATTATATAGATAATAAGTACTATAAAACAAATAAAATGATATTTATAATAAGAGAATGTATGAAAGGGGTTCTCTTATTCGTGATTAGTAGGCTAGCTTCTACACTTTATGTATGAATCTGAGCATCCAAGTTGCTCTTTTGCCTGTGATAGCTAAAAAATTTCTTTTATGTTGAAATCTTCCACAAATAGTAGGTTTTAGGGCAAAATAGATATGCAGTTTCAGAAACTGATCGAAAGCCTTGCTAACGGTACCTCTTCCATTCCTGTGCGACAAGTTGATGTTGAAAAAAAAGGGACTCTCACTTGAAAAATGATAAATATGTTGACGAGTTTTGAGGGTACATGCGGTTACAATACTTTTAAGAGCAAGATGAACCTCAGTTGGGTTTGAAAACTGTGACCTACATTTTAAGAGACGGCGAAGCAAATCATAGACAACAAAGGTCGCGTTAATATGTTCGAAGCGCTTGCTTTGAAACTGGGACTAATGCATGGTTAAGAAGATAACTAAAAATTAAATGTACCAAAACTTTAAGTAGCTCCATACACTTCTCGAGGTAGGTACACAGTCGGCTTGGAAATAACAAAAGAACGAAGGAGAGAAAGAGGTTAGGGAAGAGCAGAAGGACTCCTGAGGCGCACCAGAACGGAGAGAAAAAGTTTTGGAAGGCAGTGGTCAGAGGCGAGGGAAGGCAGGGCCCAGTCCAGCCGGCGGCGGCGAGTCGGTGTAACGCAGTTGCCGGGAAGCGGGGGCGCTGATTGGTGCCTTGTGACGTGACGTAACGCAATTCCGAGCCGCAGCGGCACGAGCAGCGGGCAGCGCCCCGAGGACAACAAAAGCGCACAGTGGCGGCGAGTCTCAACCTAGGAGGTTGGCCACCCGCAGCACAAGGGCACCGGCGGCGCTGCGGCTGCACGTTCCCTAATGAATAAAGAAGAATTCTGCCTCAATTCTGCTCACAGGAATTACTAGTTAAAAACGCTCAATTGTAATTTATGGCATCCGGTAACCAGCGAGTTTAGTGACAGGAAAGAAAAGTGAAATTCCTAAAGGGATGAATTTTCATTTCAAAAGACGTCCTTTGTCATCAAGAGAAATTCCGATAGAACCCAGTAAGATATTTGTAGAGCGTTTCGTCGGGAGTGGCACGATTCACGGAAAGTAAGAAAGCAGGAAAGAGAAACTCGGGTTTCAAATGAGGTTGCTGAAAAAAGCGCTAAATCGAATTGGATTGATAGAATGTGGAATTAGTAACCTATTCGAAATATGTGAGAAAATGGAAGTGGATGTTATGAGAACAAAGCAAATATCTTGGCTGGGTTTATTTCGATAAAATAGAAGGCAGGAACATCTGCGGGGGGATTGGAGGGAAGACACAAAGAGGAGAGGAAGAAGGCCTGGAACACACGATGAAGTAAAAAATGTACAAAGTTACAAGAAGATTAAGGAAGCGGCAGGGGAGAAAACGAAAGAGGAGAGCTTCCAGTCGACAGCTGTCGTACGGTATCTATATCAAGCAAGAAAATGTCTCAAGAACTTTCTCTTTATCTGCTTTAGTCCAGTTTTAGCTATGTCAGAGATAGAACCCTAAGCTTGAAACAGAATTTATCTCTATACAGTTAATTAACATCTCTTACGATTAACGATCGTGTCCTGTTTTATGTTAGAAAAGCGAACTACTAAATGTCTCCTTCTTAATTCATTCTTGTTCCGACCATCAAGCTGTAAAGTTCTGTACTGGTTGCGTTCTGTACTCTAGTTGGAATAATAACTGATATAGATTAACTTGCTCCTTTTTACTTACAGTCTATAAAACGAGGGCTAATGTTTGAGCTATTAAAATTCGTTGGTTTCGTGACGCACGATAGCACGTCATCAACACCCTATAATTTACGAATTTTCATTTCCACAAATCGAGCATGCAATCTAATGCTCATTACGAAGCCCAGTTATCGCTGTTACCGTCATGCAAATCTTTTGTTGTATTTAAGCTAAACAGCAACACTATCCTGTCTCACAAAATTTTACGCCTCTCCAACAGCGACTTCTTATTTGTCATTTCAATGAAGATGGCAGGTATTTAACAATTTGAAATCATTATACGAAGCAGGAGCACGAAATGTTATACCATTCACTCCGAAACATACATTTTCCGTACTATAATATTCTAATGCTATCGTTAGTGGGGCGGTGCATAATTTTGCAAATTTTTTACTTTTATGTTGATGGCAGACAGATTCACCGCAGTAGTAAGATACACTACTGACCATTAAAATTGCTACACCAAGAAGAAATGCTGATGATAAACGGGTATTCATTGGACAAATATATTATAGTAGAACTAACATGTGATTACATTTTCAAGCAGTTTGGGAGCATAGATCCTGAGAAATCAGTCCCCAGAACAACCACCTCTGGCCGTACAGAACCTGTAACATGCGCTCCTGCATTATCCTGCAGAGATATTGGGTCTCTCAGGGATCGAATGTAGCGTCCACTATTCAAAGTGTCGTCAGTGCGAATAAGAGGTGACCCAGACGTGTAACCAATGGCACCCCATACCATCACGCCGGGTGATACGCCATTATGGCGATGACGAATAAACGCTTCCAATGTGCGTTCACCGCGATGTCGCCAGACACGGATGCGACCATCATGATGCTGTTAACAGAACGTGGATTCCTCCGAAAAAATGACGTTTTGCCATTCGTGTTCCCAGGTTGGTCGTTGAGTACACCATCGCAGGCGCTCCTGTCTGTGATGCAGCGTCAAGGGTAACCGCAGCCATAGTCTCCGAGCTGATAGTCCAAGCTGCTGCAAACGTCGTCGAACTGTTCGTGCAGATGGTTGTTGTCTTGCAAACTTTCCCATCTGTTGACTCAGAGATCGAGACGTGGCTGCACGATACGTTACAGCTATGCGGATAAGATGCCTGTCATCTCGACTGCTAGTGACGCGAGGCCGTTGGGATCCAGCACGGCGTTCCGTAATACGCTCCTGAATCCACCGATTCCATATTCTGCTAACAGTCATTGGATCTCGACCAACGCGAGCAACAAATCGCGATACGAAAACCGCAATCGCGATAGGTTACAATCCGACCTTTATCAAAGTCGAAAACGTGATGGTACGCATTTTTCTCGTTACACGATGCATCGCAACAACGTTTCACCAGGCAACGCCGGTCAACTGCTGTTTGTGGTGAGAAATCGGCTGGAAACTTTCCTGGTGTCAGCACATTGTAGGTGTCGCCACCGGCGTCAACCGAGTGTGAATGCTCCGAAAAGCTAATCATTTGCTTATCACAGCATTTTCTTCCTCTCGGTTAAATTTCGCGTCTGTAGCACGTCATTTTCGTGGTGTAGCAATTTGAATGGCCAGTAGTGTACTTTTACAGACTGAAGTCTTACAGAACGGAAGTCGCTATACGCTAACACCGTTCCGGGCCTTAGCCCTATCATCAGGAGTATTTGAAATATGAAGTAAAACAACAATTGTAACCCAGACTATTAAACTATTAATAAATTTAAAAGAAGTTCCTATCTAACATGTAGAAACTAAAAAAAGGAAAGAACTGATTAAAAACTTGCTTACCTAGAAACAGCAGGACGTCATGTCAGTGCCCAAACAACTAGTAGGCAAACATGTATCTCAGGTGGACCGTTAATGACGACCTACATTGTGGCTGCAAAGAATCCCAAGTTCCAATCGGGACGTGAGGACGTGCTACTTGTCCAAAAATTTCCACTGGGAATGCACTCAGCCTACAAAAACCAAATTAAATCGTTCTAGGACGTTAGGTAGAAGTCACTATCTAGATCAAACTTAAAATACGTCATGACTTTACGACGCATGAAGCGCAAATCAGCTTTCGGCCTGACGCAGAGAATACAACGAGACGATTACGTTCGAGGCCAACATTTAAAGAACATCGACACAGCGCGCCAGCGTTGTCCACGTGGCTACATCATGCTTACTGAGCAGCAAGGCTGCGGACATTATTTGTGGTAACCACCGTGAAGGGGCGCATAACACGGCAGGAGAGGAACCAACGCCCAAGCACCTTCGAATTTCAGAACAGTTCAGTGATTGTGTTGCTCGAGGTTGTTAGTTTGCTATCTACATTCAAATTGTGTATGTTGTTTTTGTTTGGTACGCACAAATTTACACGATTAATGCTATTATTTTTTGTTGTTCGAGTGTGAAATTCATTTCCTTGTGTTCTTTATTAAACAATTAGACGTCATCAAGCAAATTCAGAGGCGAATTGCTTCCCGTACTGAGTGACAGAGAGTACACAAACACAAATTACAAAAAAAGAAGAAATTCTTGGCTCTTTGGACAGAACCAGTAACACAGTGAAATTTATGGAAAATTTGTAGTAAGGTCTTTTGGGACCAAACTGCTGAGGTCATCGGTCCCTAAGCTTACACACCACCTAATCTAATTTAAACTAACCTACGCTAAAGACGACACACACACACCCATGACCGAGGTAGGACTCCAAACTCCGACGGGGGAAGACGCGCGGACCTTGAGAAGAGGCCTCAGACCACTCGGAAATTGATGGCTAGCACACGTTACACAGGTATCATTTCTCAAAAAGTAACAAACCATCTTAGGTCACATAATGTGAATGTAGCTTTGTCCACAAACAACAAATTACAACAGAAACTGGTCCACACTTTAAACAATAAAAAATACAAATTCTCAGACTTATAAAATTGCAAAATGACATGTAGAACTTGTTCAGGCTACTACATGGGACAAATTGGCAATAAATTTCAAATTAGGTACACTGAACACATCAACTGCTCTACACACAACCAATTTACAATATCAGTTATGGCATCATACATAAAAAAAAACTCTGGACACCCATTCCAAAATATACAACATGATCTTGACATATTCCGTCGCTCCCAGAAATCTCCTACGTTCGATGTAATGGATGAGCTTAAAAATTTTGTACATCACGAAATGCAAGAAGAAAAGATTCTCAGTGGAAAACCAGATAATGAAGAGGATTAATCTCTTCAAATGTTTCTCCTGCATATGGTAACCGTAACATGTTTCATAAATATATACATTTCTTCACTATACAAAGAAAATGTACTCGGTAACGTATATATATATATATATATATATATATATATATATATATATATATATATATATATATATATATATATATACGTAATTCAATTGTACTGTAACAACAATGTGTACGAATTCTGTGTGAAGCCACAGTATCGTAATATCTTTCAGGCACAAAAACAGTGTAAGTGATGAACTGTGTGTTGGTGATAGTGTGTATAATGGAGGACCGCAATACCTGCAAGTAGACAGACAAAAATACCATTTGTAAAGGTAGTATTAGAAACAATCAAAGATTCCCTTTGTCCGATTTTCCGATTGCAATGTAACTTAAAAAAGACTCAAGGGAGATAGAGGATCGCACATGAAAATATTACCAGACGTATACTTGTAAAAAATGCACAAATGCTCATGAAAATGAGAAAAAATTCCCCAAATACGTTTTGCTAAGCATAAGAATTTAGTAACTGGTGCAGTTTTCATTATTTACATCATAACTAAGAAAAAGCCGCATGACTCATAACAAGTTAAGTGCAGCGAAACAACATACGCATGACATGGAAAGCTAACGTAAATAATAGAATAAACCACAGTTGAAATACATAAATTTGCCAAAATCTGCGCCTAAGTGCTCAAAAGTCCAAACATAACAAATGACAGGCTGTGAACCAGTGATATTAAAAGGTAAGACATTTGAAGTATAAAATTGCCAAAAACATGTCAATTATCGGAAGAAAAAAATGTGTTCCAATGTGTGTGAATTCCTAAGAGACTAAACTGCTGAGGTCATCGGTCCCTAGACTTACACACTACTTAAACTAACTTATGCTAAGAACAACACACACACCCATGCCCGAGGGAGGATTCGAACCTCCGGCGGCAGGGGCCACGCAATCCGTGACATGGCGCCTGAAAGCACACGGCCACTCCGAGCGGCTAGCGGAAGAGTCCTACCGTAACAAATGAGAGGTTGTGAATCTACGAAATTAAATAACGAAACATTTGAAAGATGTTAAAAAAATTTTCACTGATTCACACTCTGTCATTTGTTATGTTCTTCATTTCCCCACTTCTGGGCACATAGTTTGGCAGTTTTGTGTTTCATATTTTTTAACTTTTAATTTCTTTGTCATTTGTTTTGTTTGTACTTTTTTGTCATCAGTTGCAGCTTTTGGCAAATTAATGCATTTCGGGTTTAGTTTATGCTATTATTTGCTATAACATTTCAAGTAATGAGCGAGTTCTATTGTTACACTTATTCAGTTATTATTCATGCTGATTTTTTGTCTTATTTGCTTGTTAAGGTGTACATCTCTCCTATTGGACTGCCATTACTTTCGGTTTTTATCTATACTACTTAACTGTTTCGGGATTCATAAGTGCTTGTGACATAGCTTCTCTTCATGCCGTGATATGCGCCACATTCGCGGTGTTTACCACTAATTAAGGCACAGTGTTTCTGCTCAGTGAGCTTGACGTAGCAGCACGGATTACGCAAGGCGCGATGTATCAGTGTTCTTTAAGTGTTGGCCTCGAATGCAGGCGTCTTCTTGTGTTCGCTGCAACAGGTCGAAAGCTAATTTGCGCATCCTGTAGCGCAGGGTCGTTACTTAGTTTAACTTCTACGTAGCTCATGACTTCTTCCTAGCTTCCCACGATGATTGCTTTTACATGCTGCATGCATTCCCGGTGGCAATTTTGGAACAAGAGGCATTTTCCTAGGCTGCGATTGAAGTTTCTGGTCTATGCAGCCGCAGTTTACGATGTTATTTACTACAGATGATTGGCTAATAGTTGACTAGGCATCAGCATGACGTCCTACTACTATTACGTATGAAATTTTTTAATCATTACATATAATTTTAGAGTTTGTACATGTTAATTTTTTAAATGTATTATAGTTTAATGGAGTTGGTTTCAGCTGTTGTTTTACTTCATGTTTCAGATACTCCTGATGATGGGTTTTGGATCCCGAAACCAGGGTAGTGAGTAGCGAATTCTGTCGTGTGAGGCTTCAATCAGTAAAAGTAATTAGAGCTGTGACGTATTTGTTTACCGTGAAAATGTTGGATAACATTTGTGGACATCTCACAAAGAAAAATTTATTTTATTTGCTGTTCTAAACATAAACATAAAAAAATGGTGAATAAGAAGCAGGCATAACATTTCGTCCATCGAATAACCGCCCTGTGCACAGCTCCACAGGCAGCGGACGATGTTGAAATGTTGTGGTGCTGTTGACCCTGTCCCATAAATCATTGCGTATACTGAAAGCATTAGAGGTCGTATTACGCTTCCTTGGGGCACTGTGAAATAGCTTTTATGTCATGTGGGACGTTCGTTATCCAATAGACCGTACTGGTTTCAAGATCACAAGCTACCCGAAGAAAAAAAGATTACAAAAGCAAGAAGCTTACAGTATCACTATTGTTAATATAGTATACAAGGACGCAATGATCCCTTTAGTGTACGCACGTATCTCACATGGAAGCGAAAAGCAGAGATATTTGTAATCGTAGCGAAGGGTGAAACGGAATTGTGTTCCATTCCTTATCTACAGCACGGCTGGCAACATCAGCGTACTGCTATTCAGCAGTCTTGTCGCCGCCGTGTTTCTCTCTCACACATACACCCACACACTCACTCACCCACACCCACACACGCACGCCCCGGATGTATTATTCAGCGCGTCCGGCGCATCCCGTTGCTGAAGGCGGCGGCGCTCTCCGGCTGCCGACATCTGTAAACAAGAACCGCGTCAGCAGCGTCTCGTCCCTTCTGTAGGGTGTTTATTTTCAGTCTGTTTGAAGGGCAATTGCCTTTGGCGGCACGTCCGAGACTAGCATCAGGCAAATGGCCTTTTTCAGTACCGTTCCCTACTCCTTCTCTTTATGGGGACGAGGAGCTATTTGGCAGTTCCCGTGTACTCTCCTATCAGCTCTATAAGGTGTTTGCGTTCGTGCAGAAAAAGAAAAAGATGGTTCAAATGGCTCGGAGCACTATGGGACTTAACATCTGTGGTCATCAGTCCACTAAAACTTAGAACTACTTAAACCTAACTAACCTAAGGACATCACACAACACCCAGCCATCACGAGGCAGAGAAAATCCCTGACCCCGCGGGGAATCAAACCTGGGAACCCGGGCGTGGGAAGCGAGAACGCTACTGCACGACCACGAGATGCGGGCTGTGCAGAACAATATGAGCAATTGTTACAATCATTCTGCTCTACATGGCTAAATGGCGGAAAGTACCTCCCCTTAACAGGGTGTCCCACTTGAAACCGGTTGGCCTCACTTGTTGTTGTTGTTGTGGTCTTCAGTCCTGAGACTGATTTGATGCAGCTCTCCATGCTACTCTATCCTGTGCAAGCCTTTTCGTCTCCCAGTACCTACAACTCCCTACGTCCTTCTGAATCTGCTTAGCGTATTCATCTCTTGGTCTCCCTTTACGTTTTTTACCCTCCACGCTGCCCTCCAATGCTAAATTTGTGATCGCTTGATGCCTCAGAACATGTCCTACCAATCGGTCCCTTCTTCTTGTCAAGTTGTACCACAAAATCCTCTTCTCCCCAATGCTACTCAATACCTCCTTATTAGTTATGTCATCTACCCATCTAATCTTCAGCATTCTTCTGTAGCACCACATTTCGAAAGCTTCTATTCTCTTCTTGTTCAAACTATTTATCGTCCATGTTTCACTTCCATATATGGCTACACTCCAATACAAATACTTTCAAAAACGACTTCGTGACACTTAAATCTATACTCGATGTTAACAAATTTCTCTTCTTCAGAAACGTTTTCCTTGCCATTGCCAGTCTACATTTTACATTCTCTCTACTTCCACCATCAGCAGTTATTTTGCTCGTCATATAGCATTACTCCTTTACTACTTTAAGTGCCTCATTTCCTAATCACATTCCCTCAGCATCACCCGACTTCATTCGACTACATTCCATTACCCTCGTTTTGCTTTTGTTGATGTTCATCGTATATCCTTCTTTCAAGACACTGTCCATTCCGTTCAACTGCTCTTCCAAGTCCTTTGCTGTCTCTGACCGAATTACAATGTCATCGGCGAACCTCAAAGTTTTTATTTCTCCTCCCTGGATTTTAATACCTACTCCGAACTTTTCTTTTGTTTCCTTTACTCCTTGCTCGATATACAGATTAAATAACATCGGGGAGAGGCTACAACCCTGACTCACTCACTTCCCAACCACTGCTCCACTTTCATGCCCCTCGACTCTTATAACTGTCATCTGGTTTCTGTACAAATTGTAAATAGCGTTTCGCTCCCTGTATTTTACCCCTGCCACCTTTAGAATTTGAAAGAGAATATTCCAGTCAACACTGTCAAAAGCTTTCTCTAAGTCTAAAAATGCTAGGAACGTAAGTTTGCCTTCCCTTAATCTTTCTTCTAAGTCGTAAGGTCAGTATTGCCAGACGTGTTCCAACATTTCTACGAAATCCAAACTGATCTTCCCCGAGGTCGGCTTCTGCCAGTTTTTCCATTCGTCTGTAAAGAATTTGCGTTATTATTTTGCAGCTGTGACTTATTAAACTGATAGTTCGGTTATTTTCACATCTGTCAACACCTGCTTTCCTTGGGATTGGGATTATTATATTCTTCTTGAAGTCTGTAGGTATTTCGCCTGTCCCGTACATCTTGCTCACCAGATGGTAGAGTTTTGTCAGGACTTGCTCTCCCAAGGCAGAGCACTGAAAGACCTGAGTCGAAACAAAGTCCCGGGAATAGACAACATTCCATTAGAACTACTCTAATGGAATGTTGTTTATTCCCGGGGCTTTGTTTCGACTCAGGTCTTTCAGTGCTCTGCCAAGCTCTTCACGCAGTATCGTATCTCCCATTTCCTCTTCAACTACATCCTCTCCCATTACATAATATTGTCCTCATCTACATCGCTCTTGTATAGATCTTCTATATACTCCTTCCACCTTTCTGCTTTCCCTTCTTTGCTTAGAAAGAGCTCTTGATATTTATACAAGTGGCTCTCTTTTCCACAAAGGCCTCTTTAATTTTCCTGTAGGCAGTATCTATCTTACCCATAGTGAGATAAGCTTCTACATCCCTACAACCTCTGGTTTAGTCAGTTTATCCAGGTCCCATCTGCTTAAATTCCCACCTTTTTGCAGTTTCTTCAGTTTTAATCTACAGTTCATAACCAATAGATTGTGGTCAGAGTCCACATCTGCCACTGGAAATGTCTTAAAATTTAAAACCTGGTTCCTAAATCCCTGTAGCATCAGTTCAGAAAGGATGGGGGCAACAACTCCATTTATTGGGCCGGAACCTGTCTTGAAAATCACCAAGGCTATGATCAGATCAGAACTACGGAACTGGATGAGGAAACAGCATGTAGGATATTGGACCAAGGTCCATAAACGAAAACACGGTAAGGTAATGATGCCCAAACCATGTTTTAAAAGAAGCTCTGTAATACTGGGATCGAATAGTAAAGAGATCAAATTAATGACTATGACCGGCCATGGTAACTTCAAAAGACACCTACACACAATGGGTACAATGGAAGGGAACCCTAAATGTAGGATCTGTGATGAAACTGCATCACACCTAATCTTTGAATGCATGACATTGCAGAGTAAAAGATACAGAATCTTCGAAACAACTAGACCTGAAGAAATTGTGTCTAACAAAAAACTGGTTGGCTTTACTAGATATACACAGATACATACAGGGAGCGATACCGCACAATAAACTTGAATTTAGTGAGGGCAGTAGCGGGTCAGGCCTAAGATGTTTTAGCTTTCGTGTTAAAATCAATCAATCAATCAGTTCAGAACGTGTATAGGATTAGGCAACTGACCCTGGAAACTATAGACAGAATTCGCATGGACATTACAAGAAGTCCACGTAAGTCGATAAGGAGGTTATCGCGGCATGATGGTGTCTCTCGTACATCGTGTCATTGCATCCTAAAATATATGAAACTAAAAGACTATCTTGCTAGCGCGGTGCAACAGTTTAAATCTGATCCTGAGGAAAAAATAGTTCATTATTTTCATTGGCTGCTGACATCAGTTGCTAACTGTTACTTGTACACACTGCTCTACTTCATGTGATATGAGGCCTGGTTTCATTTGTTAGGTTACGTTAAGTCTCAGAATTGCAGGTACTGCTAGCACGCATATTCTGCATGAAGAACCTCTCTACTCAAATACGATAAGTGTTTGGTATGCGTTATCCATCTTGCACACTATTGACCCCACACTTTTCAATTACACCTTAATCGGAACCAGATATGTGAAGATCTTTTACTCTTTCTATGCACAATTAGCAGGTGCAGAAAAGTTCTATGCAATATTCCAACACGATGGAGCAACCGTTCATACACCCTACCAGAGTACGACCCACATGACCAACTTTTTCCTTGAATACAGACTTGTCAGTAGAGGCCTCGGGCCAACAATGTCAGCGGATTTAACATAGTGTGATTTTTTAAATTTATAACGCACAGTAAAAAGCAAAGTGTATAATGACAATCCTCGTGCAGTAGATGATCTTAAACGGACCATTACTGGGTAAATTAAAAGATCACACCTGTTGAATTATTTTGTGTTGGTGGTAACGACACCACACAAAGTCAGCGCTGCCTAGATGCGCATGGCCACCACTTTGCCGCCCGGGGTGGTCTCGCGGTTCTAGGCGCACAGTCCGGAACCGTGCGACTGCTACGGTCGCAGGTTCGAATCCTGCCTCGGGCATGGATGTGTGTGATGTCCTTAGGTTAGCTAGGTTTAAGTTGTTCTAAGTTCTAGGGGACTGATGACCACTGCAGTTCAGTCCCATAGTGCTCAGAGCCATTTTGAGCCACCACGTCCATCATCTCGTAGAAACAGGTAACTACATATTTTTAAAGTAATTGGCTCTGAGCACCATGGGACTCAACTTCTGAGGACATCAGTCCCCTAGAACGTAGAACTACTTAAACCTAATTAACCTAAGGACAATACACCCATCCGTGTCCGAGGCAGGATTCGAACCTGCGACCGTAGCGGTGTCGCGGTTGCAGACTGTAGCGCCTAGAACCGCACGGTCACTTAGGCCGGCTTTAACGTAAATTTTATCAATTTTTTAAGTTTGTTCATTGACTTGAATCTCGTTTATGTTTATGCTTGTTTGAACGGTAACTGCCTTTGGCGGCAGATCCAAGTTTTGCATCCGGCAAATGGGCTCTTTTCAGTACCGTTCCTTCTTCCTTTTCTTTACGGGAACGAGGAGCTATTTCGTAGTTTCCATGTACCCTCCAATCAGCCCTTTAGGATGTTTGCCTTTATGCAGAGTGATGAGAGAATGTATTACTGTCAGTCTAGTGTGAAGTGCTAGACTACGGAATACATCAACTATTAAACTACTCACCAAGCTGAAGGTGAATTTTTTCGTGTTCCTTTAATACTAACGCTTCCAACACCAGCCTCACTAAATGTTGACCCCTTGAGACTAGGGATGTTCATTTTCACAAGATCCAGCATCTGTTCAAAGGCTCGGCGAATTATAGACGTATCAAAGCAAGAAAATGCACAACATTAGATCGAATTAGCTCTTTGACTGCTAGAGACGTACTCTCTGCATTCTGTTGTGAGAGTGGCTGTACTGCTCGCTTAATGCTACTACCTGTACTGAAAGACGCCCTGACATACGTGGCATGTGATTTTAAGAAAGGTAATTAGTGGAAAAACTTTAGTTTTGCATATCTTAGAGTCTGATATCTTCGCACGATCAACAATTAGGTTTCTTTTCGTTATTTACCTTAGTTACTGTAAAGAAGTGCACCAAATTTTCAAGAGTTTGCAGAGGCACAATATACGCCGCGTAAACTGTGTATGTGATTGATGTTATCTCATAACTTGATATGTTGATAAGATATCTAAATTTTATTTCGAAATGGGAGCACGATGCCTCATTTCACTCTCTAGTTATTGGTTTTTAAACAGGAAAGACTAACTTTTGATAAGGACAAGTCAATATAAACAGAGAGTGAAGTTCATTTATTAATTATAAATTCAAATTTCTATTATTAGTTCAATTCTAGTTCAATTCTCAGCAAATACTGTCTTCGAATAGTAAATATCTTTGCTAACATTCAGCAATACTCTATATACCTCGACGGTTCATCTGAAAACAAGTCACAGTCACAGAATACTACGGATTTCAAGGTTTTAGCCCACAGATCTCCTTCCTCCTACCCGTAAGCTGACTACAAAGGATGACCTCCAGCATTGTATTTTTATGCAGAAGGTATTTCACTCCTTTCAGCCACTACAGGTAGGTCTCCCAGGTTGTTCCTTCGTGCAGTGTACCCACTACTGCCTTAATGTCTCTCGTCGTACTCCAAGCTTACCATTCCATTCTTGGGTGGCCAGTGGAAGCCTAACATCGACTGAACCTGCTGCCATCCATCTCTGTTACCCTTTGGGCTCTTCCCTCTTTAGATATGTTTTCTCATAAGGTTGTCACATTATCCATTTGGTTCTCTTCCACCCTGCCACCATGCTTGTTCCTGGCAGGTGAATTTGCCGTTACAGCTGTCGTCTGAAAACCACAAATATTGGCTTTCACAGAAAAGTAGCACTTAACAGCTGTAGACCCACATCCGTTCGGTGTATGGAAATACCCTTGGAGTACTCGGAGTCGCTATGGTTCCGTAACAACACCACGTGCCGCACAGGCTTCATAATAAACAACGCTGTGTCTCCAGCATACCCCAGAAACTTGTACCCGAGCGCGTAGTTGAGCCTGCCTCCCAGCTTTCCTATGACGTGGCACAGAATCTACCATTCCGACTCTTTTGGTGGAGATCATAGTCGAAGGAGATAATATCCTTGCGGCCAAGGTAGCAGGTATCCCGCATTTCCTCTTCAGCCATAGAAGGACAGTAAGGAATTTAACGATACCTTCAGTTGTAGACTGAGTTGTGACCAGGCGAAATTACTTTCATCTGGCCATAACTGTGGGTCCTTTGACTACTTTGTGGCAAGTCTCATCCGAGTAGAAAACGTGAAATTTTACTTCACTTCGTTACATAAATGAACAAATGATTTACTTCACTTTGTCATACTTCTTGCCTAAAGGACAGCTTTATAGTTTATAGCGCCCTCCATCGGTAATGCTGGAATTTAATATGGCGTTGGCCCACCCTTAGCCTTGATGACAGCTTTCACTCTCGCAGGCATACTTTCAAACCGGTGCTGAGGCTTTCTTGGAGAATGGCAGACGATTCTTCACCGAGTGCTAAACTGAGGAGAGGTATTGATGACGGCCGGTGAGACCTAATACGAAGCCGGCGTTCCAAAACATCCCAAAGGATTCAGGTCAGAACTCTGTGCAGGCCAGTGTATTAGACGGATGATATTGTCGTGTAACCAATCCGCCACAGGCCATGCATTATGAACAAGTGCTTGATGGTGTTGAAACATACAATCGCCATCCCCGAACTGCTCTTCAATGGTGGGAAACGAGAAGGGGTTTAAATTTCAAATTAGGCCTGTGCTGTGATAGTGCTCCGCAAAACTAGAAGAGGTACAAGCCTCCTACATAAAAAAACACGATCACACCATAACACCATCGCCTCCGAATTTTACTGTTGTCACTACACACGCTGTCAGATGCCGTTCACCGGGCATTCGACATACTCACACCCTGCCATCGGATCGCCACATTGTGTTTGTGTTTTTCACGCAATTCTCGCAGTGTTTCGATACTTTTGTTCAGTCCCTGTAGGTCGAAAAGGCAGCAGTGAACAGCATGCGGTCGCTGCAGGCAGTGTGTACACTTAACGGACGTAACGATTCTACAGTTCATGACGAGGGTGCAAGAGATGCCGTCTATCAAGAGTGCAAAATAGGCAAAGTACCGTAATGTGCTTATTTTAGTGTTTGGCAAACGGTCGAAAGTAATTAGAGAAGGCAGTGCATTCAATACTAGATCTACATACAGGGTGATTCATTTGCCCCAACCGATGTCGTTCTACGCCACAGCAATGTCATATCTGACCTTGAAAATCCGTTAGATTTCCATATTTCCTGGCTCGCTACGTGAAAACTATTAGTCCTACAGAAAAAAATTAAAGGACCTTTTTCAGGAACTGAATGTTGTACTGGTATACGTTTTCGTTAGAGGTCGCAGTTTTCGATCTGTTCAGGAAAAACGCACAAAAGTGACTTTCAAACGCGCCCCACACAGACACCAACCATCTGGATTTCGAGTATGGTTTCCATAGCACACACTCCTAACACTGTTCAAAAATTTACGACTGCACTAATTATTTCCTACATTCGAACATTTTTGTTCATTTCCTAGCCTTCTTAAGCCACCTGCTTAGTCGAGCAGCTACATATTGCAAAACTGACGTCTGTGTAAATTTTACTTAACAGTTTTGTGAATTTTGAAACCATATAATAATCAAATACATCGTTGTCACTGGTCTTTTGACAACGAAGTTACTCTGCTTGTAATGGTCAAGTGTGGATCGATTTGTCAACGTAATTAGTTTTAGCGTAACGTTTGCAAGTCTTTTTCTTTCATCGCCGTCGTGGGGACGTTTAAATTAATAAAGTTAACAAAGTAGGTGACTACGATGGTGGCGTAACAGCCCAATCAATAGAGCCACAAAAGGTCGAAAATCGGGAATAGTTCGTGCAGTTGCAAATTTTTGTTCAGTGGTAGGAGGGAGAGCCACAAGAAACATATTAGAAATTATGAATGGCAAAGGATGAATGTAGGGCTAGACGAGCGTCTGAAAGTTTTGTTACACGTTTTTCTTTAATAGCTCAAAACCCGTGGCCTCCAGTGGAAACCTACAATGGCACAAAATTTAGCTACCGTAATTTTCCTACACAACGATGCTGTTCATTTTTTTCTGCACGATTAACAGTTTGCGCCAAGCGAGCAATAGAATATGAAAATCTTGCGAGTGGCTTTTGAAGGCCAAATGTAACATTGCGGAAGCATAAAACAACATCGGTGGGGGGAGATGAATAGCCCTGCATAAGTTGATGCCAAGAATCTAAGTCGTAATTAAGAATCATTCACAACTCAAAAGCGAACACACTTCTGGGGTACCCATGTAATATGTTTTCACGATTACCGCGACAAAAAATTACTGTGACATAATTGTTGTAGGAGCAACACGCTCGACATGGTTCACCGCCATGATACAGGTAAAACAGAGCATACTATTGGACTACACTGAAAGCATCACTTTAATGCAGACGACAGATTATTACACACTTCCAACATGAGAACGCGCGGATTCAGTTTTAAAGAACAGTAATTACATTTTCAGCGTGTTTTGCTTGCTGACAGCAGCGACTGACGATATGGTGAATATGGATCTCCTGAACATTTGGCTGTGCACTCTCAGCGGTACAGCCACTTTGTATCATCAACGCTGAAATTAATTAAACATTTCGCTACGTCGAAAGGCACATTAGCAGCGTGGGAGGATGCATAAACAGTTTTTTATAATCACTGCTTCAGTCTCGTTCGTCATATTTTACTCGATATACCGTTTTCACCGTTTCCTTCTTGAGCATTTTCTGGCCTACACATTGGAGCGAAGTGTGCGAGGTCAGCCATTACTCTATATAACTATATTATTGCACGTAAATTTAGTCTGAGACCATACAGTTAGATAAAGTGCACTCGCACTGATGTAGAAGAAACTCCTACTGCATAACCCATCAAATCGGAAAAACTATTAATATATAATGAAATCATACGTAGTTCTAATCACATGGATCTCGCCTGAGATTCGAGTCCTCCTTCGGGCATGGGTGTGAGTGTTGTTCAAAAATGGCTCTGAGCACTATGCAATTTAACTTCTGAGGTCATCAGTCGCCCAGAACTTAGAACTAATTAAACCTAAATAACCTAAGGACATCGCACACATCCATGCCCGAGGCAGGATTCGAACCTGCGACCGAAGCGGTCGCTCGGCTCCAGACGGTAGCTCCTAGAACCGCACGGCCACTCCGGCCGGCGTGTGTTGTTACTAGCGTAAGTTTGTTTAAGTTGTTTAAGTAGTGTGTAAGTCTAGGGACTAATGATCTAATTATATTGTCCCTTAGGAATTCACACACATTTGAACACCTCCTAATCACATGGAGTTTCGTGGACGCTACTGCTCTGGGGAATAGACATCCAGACAGCTGACAGTGTCAGAATATATATCTCCACCAAGTCACTTCTTTCCCAGCTTTCATTGTCTTCTGTGATATCTGTGTTAAATAATATCACTGCAATTTCAAATGTCTTAATCATTATATGTAATAAATTGAACATAAGAAGTATTAGTACAACATTCCCAACTGCAACTGTTGTTTACATCATTTTAAATATTTTTTACCTTTATTTTGTTTTAATCTATGTGGAAGTTTTGTTTTGAACAGGGAGACAAGAACGACAGCAACACCAGTCCACTGTTTCCTGCACTAAATTAGGGTTTATTCGGTAGTTTCACCCACTGTTGCTCTAGTAAGGCCAACCAGTACTCCAGTACCAGGAGGCCATTTACTAGCTATTTATTAGAGACAATTTCTTCAGGACTTGATGACCCCGCGACCAACATTTTGCATTGGGAGGTCAGGTATAGCGCGGTGTCTATCCTCGCCATTTAATTGTGAAATTCTCATTTAAAATTCTCTCAGGAATACCTCTGCAAAATGAGCTTCTTTCTCTATAACTACCGTGGATAGGTGTCTCTTTAAAGTTCCCATTGACTGTCATTAGTCTCACAGTGTGTTTAGTCTGCCAAGCCTAGGATTAAAAAACTTCTCTTCAAACATGGCTTTGGAATCATTAGCTTGCCACGATTATCTTTTTGGATCTTAGTTCAATATTCTGCATGCTGCCTTCTCATCCAGTTTAGTAGTTTTGATTGAACCATCGCCTTAGTGATGGCTATGACAGGTTCCGGTGGAATAAATGAAGTCGTTGGACCTGCCCTGGGCAGCCCATCAGCTTGTTCATTGTCGAGTCCAGAATGATCATCGACCCACGACAAGTTTCCTCTGTTGCTTTTCCATAGTCTCATGAGACCTTTTTGGCATTCTGCAACGACATTTGATCTCTTTGCAGGGCTGATAGAGGCTTGGGAGCTGCTTGTCTGTCTGAAAAAAATGTAAAATCCACTATCTTTGCGGCGCCCACGTAAATTATCCTTCGCTCATACCATGATGGCGGATATTTCTGCTTCGAATATTGTGGCCAGCTTCCCTAAAGAGACTGTTCTCTGTAGTCTAGACTGTGTCGCATGTACCCAGGCCCCAGCGCCTTCATCTCCTTTCGACTCATCAGCAAACCAAACAGTGTCTCCTACACGGGGTCGTGGTTCGTCCTTCAACAGCACCCCACTTACAACTGTTACATGGAAACGTTTATTGAAGCAGTTGGAAGTTACTGTAGAAGCAGTCGGCATTTCCTCGATCATTCTTATATTTATCACACTCCTTATAAAGGTGTGTTTGTTTGTGTGTGTGTGTGTGGGGGGGGGGGGGGGGGTCAGGATATCCTAAAGGCTTCTTGTTATTTACAGCTTTTAGCCTGTATGACCCTGCCATAGTTTCCATTTTACCAGACAGGCGCACTGCGAGCATATCCTGCGTCGTCTCCATTCCAGCAGTTTATGAGCTGATAGTTCCGCCTGTTATGGTTAAGCAGACCAGTCTCTGCACCTTGCCAAGATCCATAGCAGGCACCTTCTGTTCTACTACGTTCCATCATATTGCAGTGCTGCAGAACAATTTTCTGATAATGAGCAAAACGGTTGTTTAAGGAACACAGGAAGTACTTTAGTGTAAGAAAAAAACAGTCTTGGGGAGTTACACGACATATCCATATAACTAAGAAATATTGTTTGTTTCCAGGTATCAGCAAACGTTAGAAGCGTAGCATCTTGTGATGCTTTACAAACGTTATAACTACAAGTATATAAAATATGAAACACAGAGAGTGGAAGTTAGAGGGGGGAGGGAGGCAGGAGGAAGGCTGGGAGAGGCACATGGGAAGTGCACTGCATAAAAGTTAAACGGAAACAGAATGAAACATTGGTGCCACACAGTCGCGGTCGTAACAAACCATGAAAAATAACTAAAAACCATTTCCTGTGGGGGCGAATCTGCTCCTTCAAGATTCAATTTCGCTTAACGTTAAGATACTGTATATATCTCAATTTTTTCCCAAATTGTTTAAATGTAAGCCTTTTCGCCCTATGTGTAAGACCTTTCGAGGTCTCTCATTGGTATCTAAACGCCGCTTCTGGTCACTGAGACGCCAGCCCACAGCAGAAGTGCCTTTATTACAGTGTTGTCTGAATCTGGTTAAGACGGTACGCCGTGTCTGCACAATGTAAACACTAGCACAGGAGCCACATGTGATTTTACGTGTTCTCGACCTTGTAAATTTACTGTGATTTTTGTCAACAGATATACCCAAATCTTTCTTAAGTTTCCTGCACGTCTGTGAGCCGCATTGGCTATTCCTTCATAGAAATCCCCTGTATAGGAATAAATGTTAATGCCTTATGGCAATAAATGAAGTTTCGAGAAGACACAATCACTAATCAAATCACGTACACTATAAAACGGATTACATGACCGAAAACTACTGACTCTTGTGGCCCAGTAGACCCCGGCTAACACTACTGATGTTATTATGTACACAGCTCATACACGATATACACTACACTAAGAAATGAAATAGTAACACATAAACTAATTAGAACAGAAACATGCTAACTTCCTAAGTAGGATACTTCATGGCCGCTTATTGTACCAAGAATTGGGTTGGGTTGTTTTGGGGGAGGAGAGCAGACAGCGAGATCATCGGTCTCAACGGATTAGGGAGGGACGGGGAAGGAAATCGGCCGTACCCTTTCAAAGCAGCCATCCCGGCATTTGCCTTGAGGGATTTAGAGAAATCACGGAAAACCTAAAGCAGGATGGTCGGACGCGGGATTGATGCCTATGAGCTGAGGAAGACACGGCGGCCAGTCAGTACTTTTGGGCCTTCATGGCCTGTCGGGGTGGATTTAAGTTTAGTTTCGTAGCATAATAGCTGTTGCCCAACACAAATGTGTGTTACGTGACTGTAAACAGTGAAATAAAACCTATCATACTAACTTACATGCTCACTCCATACATATTACAAAAATGCGTACATGTTCTACAACTAACCCTAAATCTGTGGCCCGAGTCCAAGCAAACTTTGTGCTTGTCGTATTGCTCGTATTCCTTACTGTCTGGCAACGGTCGTTGTTGGAGTAAGAACCATCCATCCGTCACAGTTCGGGATATATTATGTCATACATAATGAGATCCGTGAAGAACTGCCACATCACGTTTAAATTTATTCATTCTGTCCTACTAATTCCATTCGCCGTAAATTTCGCAGAAAGTGTCCATTTATGCAGCCAACTGCACATATAAAAAATGCACTTCTGAGGTCATCAGTCGCCTAGAACTTAGAACTACTTAAACCTAGCTAACCTAAGGATACCACACATCCATGCCCGAGGCGAGGTCGCTCGGCTCCAGACCGTAGCCCCCAGAAACGCACGGCCACTCCGGCCGGCCTGCACATACAAAATTGTATCATGATACCACTCTTAGTTTAGAAAATACGACTTCGTAAACACTAAGATGCTTGCAGATCTGCCGCATAGAGCATGCCGTTAAAAATTATTACTTCTTTGCTACTAACTCTATTCACAACAACACCGAGCGAGGTGGCGCAGTGGTTACCACACTAGACTCGCATTAGGGAGGACGACGGTTCAATCCCGTCTCCAGCCATCCAGATTTAGGTTTTCCGTGAATTCCCTAAATCGTTTCAGGCAAATTCCGGGATGGTTCCTTTGAAAGGGCACGGCCGATTTCCTTCCCAATCCTTCCCTAACCCGAGCTTGCGCTCCGTCTCTAATGACCTCGCTGTCGACGGGACGTTAAACACTAACCACCACCGTCTATTCACAACACGTTTTGCAGGCAGCATCCGCGGATATATATATCGTTGTACGACACATAATTCAGGGCATGTCACGTTATAAATTCTGCAATGCGTGACAACATGCCGCGTCATGGTTGTTGTTTTAATACATTTACTCTTTACTACTAAGATACACATGCAGTAAAGCAAACTTAGGAAAATGTCTTACACTTGGCATACTTTTGGCAACTTTCAGCTGCGAAGCGCAAACGGCTGTAGGTGAAAACAATCGCCATCTATGACGCTATGAAGAAACGTTCCTATAGAGACATTTACAAAATTGTGTTGTAGACGTACGAAGCAACTGTGTCCATCATACAGAAACAGTCCGAGATGTTACACTAGAAACAAAGTCCATATTTCTTGCTTTTAGTATCAAATAGAAAATTGGTACAATGAATACCCGGACAATGCCGCTTTGTCGGCTGTTAATCAATAATAGTGCAGTTAGTTCGTTGGTCGTCAAACTGGGACCTGGGGGCCCCATGAGGCTGGAACGATTTATTCAGCGGCACGCTGTTCTCGCCGTACCTTATAATAACATTCATCTAATAACTAATAGGCGAATCGATGAAAGACAAATAACTTTAAGGAGCTTTTTAAGAGTAAAGTTTTTCTTCTTTGCAACTTCCGCCGCGGAGTGGCCTCGCGGTTAGAGGCACCCTATCACTGCCTGCGCGGCCTCTCCCGTCGGAGGTTCGAGTCCTCCTTCGGGCATGGGTGTGTCTGTGTATGTTCTTAGCATAAGTTAGTTTAAGTAGTGTGTAAGTCTAGGGACTGATGACCTCAGCGGTTTGGATCCTTAGAGATTCACACTCATTTGAACATTTGAGAGACAGTAATACTTTAAGATGCGCATAAAATTTGTAATCAAAGAGTCCTGCCGCAGTGGTAACGTCGGTTCCCGTCAGATCACCGAAGGTAAGTGCTGTCGGGCTGAGCTGGCAGTTGGATGCGACACCGTTTGGGTCTGCCGAGTGCTATTGGCAAGCTGAGAACACTCAGCCCTTGTGAGGCTAACTGAGAAACTACTTGAGAAATAGCGGCACCGGTCACGAAAATTAACAACGGCCGGGAGAGCTGTGTGCTGAGCATATGGCCCTCGGAATCCGCATACGGCGATGCCTACAGGCTGAGGATTATATGGCGGCCGGTCGGTACCGTTGGGCCTTCAAGGCCTGTACGGACGACTTTTGTTTTTGTTTTCCTTTTATTTTGATAAACATTGGTAAATTCGGTCGTTCGATAAGTGACGCTGGCCGGTTACCTCAGAGTCAGAGGGGTAAGTAAAGCCATCACTTAGAAATTAAGCCGGCCGTGTTGGCCGAGCGGTTCTAGGCGCTACAGTCTGGAACCGCGCGACCACTACGGTCGCAGGTTCGAATATTGCTTCGGGCATGGATGTGTGTGATATCCATAGTTAGGTTTAAGTGATTCTAAGTGAGGGGACTGATGACAAGTCAAGTCCCATAGTGCTCAGAGCTATTTGAACCATTTGAACTCAAAAGTTAGAGGATCCTAGAGGGGTGCAATATTTCACAGCTTGTTTTCCAGTACTCACAACTCACAGACGTGCCCATCACGTACCGAGCAGCTGCTATGGTATAAATTTCCAAATGAAGTTGCAAGACGTGTATATTTATATTGTCTATTGTCAAACCACAATTTATGAAAGATGTTTATATTCTATTAATAGGATTAAGTAGGAATAATTAATATTTGTCATTTTGGAAATAATTGTGGTAGCAGGGAATGTCTGCACCAAAGTATTGTTCGCGGGAGAGACCGCGCATTGATATAATTTTAAAAAAGGCGGGAGAGACGGCGAATGGATACATTTTAAGAAAAGAGCGGGAAAGGCCGCGCATTGATACATTTTGTATTGGTAGCAGTGATTGCCTGCATCAGAAGGCATTGTCGGCGGGAGAGACCGCACTTTAACATTCGTAGGAAATCAGTAGTGAGCGAGATGTGAAGCGAATCGGTAGCAGCTCTGAAGCGAGAGGTTGAGAGGAGTGGTGTGCCTGCCAGCCACCAGCTATGATTTACAAGAGATTACAAACGGATGTACAGAGACATAAGCTAACTATTATCATAGGAGGAACTAATATTGTTGAATTATTTTTTGAGAAACTTAGGACTACTGAAGGTATGTTTGCGCAGTGTTACTTGTAAGATTATTGTAAAAATAAAGTCCCATTTGAACGTTTGTAAAATCATTTCATTACCAACAGTAAATATTTGAAGAATCGTTTTCAGAATATAATTAATTTTTGCCAGTAATACTGTATTACCGATAATAATCCATCCCAAAATCCATCAACGTAAAAGTTTGCAAAAATTTTGTTGTTGTCAAGAAAAAGTTTAACTATGAATTACGTAACTGCAGTCACATTAATTGAAGAATAGCGTCAGCTTTACTATTGAAGAATAACGTCAGCTTTGGTTATAAACATGGGCACTTATTATGACAGCCAGCCAGCAGCTAATAGAGTATAGTAAAACAGAGTAAGTATATTCATGTCGCAGTTCGATGTAGCAGTCAAATGGCGATGCAGTAACAGTAAAAAAAGTAAGGAATAGTTTTGGGTTATTGCAGGTAACGTGAGGGCCATGACGACGACACAATCTATGTTTCGTCGAAATAATCAGCAAATCACTGTTAATAAGTAGCATTTAAATTTGTATGCGAATATTGCACTTATTATTATTGAGAAAGGGAAGATTTCATTTGTTATTATCAAGCAATCTTCCTATGGGAAGGTTTCATAGGTTATTGTAGAAGGGGAGGTTGCGTAACGAAAGAGATATAGAGGAGGCGGGAAGGTTTCAAAGTAACATGAACTCATGAATGCACATTGTAGGGTCGACCATTTTCAAACGTAGTAAATATTTATAGCAACGAACATAAAATTAAATTGAGGCTGGTGTAGTACAGCGCAATGAGCAGAAGAAAAATGACTTTCAAAACATTTATTAAACATTTGTCATCGAGTCTCATATTGCATAATGCATTTAAATGTAAATATAGTTAGTACTATTAATAAATTAATAAGAACATAAACAAGATGTAGAAATTAGGTGAAGGAGGATGTGGACAGGAGAGACCTACAGTGAAGGAATTGCTTGAAAAAGGACTGTGAGTGAAGAGAGAAGTTTGGAAGAGGCTGCATAAGTAGAAACGTTATAGAACGAAGGAGAAGAATCGGTTCGTCATCCAGACAGACAGACAGAGAACACGACAATACTTCCTCCGGCAATTTCAGTGTCACAACGTTGGGATCGCTGATGGTTGCAGCACTCTGAAACGAAGAATACTCGATATGAAGTGTTCCGAATGGTGCTGACTTCAAACGATCAGTATTGGTAGGGTGCTGGGCCCGCGATAGCTTGCCCCGCCTTTACTACACCTAGTCTATTGAGGGTTCATGAAGCACTGCTTTACAGATGTTGGCAATTATCAATAATATCGGTACAAATACGGCGCTAACCATCCTTCCGTCACAGTTTTAATAAGGAATGGTTGTTAGCTAAGTGAAGCTGGCAGGTTACCTCAGGTTCTACATCTACATCTACATCTACATACATACTCCACAATCCACCATACGGTGCGTGGCGGAAGGTACCTCGTACCACAACTAGCATCTTCTCTCCCTGTTCCACTCCAAAACAGAACGCGGGAACCTGACTGTCTGTATACCTCTGCGCGAGCCCTAATCTCTCTTACATTATCTTTGTGGTCTTTCCGCGAAATGTAAGTTGGCGGCAGTAAAATTGTACTGCAGTCAGCCTCAAATGCTGGTTCCCTAAATTTCCTCAGCAACGATTCACGAAAAGAACGCCTCCTTTCCTCTAGAGACTCCCACCCGAGTTCCTGAAGCATTTCCGTAACACTCGCCTGACGATCAAATCTATCAGTAACAAATCTAGCAGCCCTCCTCTGAATTGCTTTTATGTCCTCCCTCAATCCTACTTGATAGGGTTCCCAAACACTCGAGCAGTACTGAAGAATAGATCGTATTGGTGTTTTATAAGCGGTATCCCTTACAAATGAACCACATCTTCCCAAAATTCTACCAATGAACCGAAGACGACTATCCGCCTTCCCCACAACTGCCATTACATGCTTGTCCCACATCATATCGCTCTGCAATGTTACGCCCAAATATTTAATCTACGTGACTGTGTCCAGTGATACACTACTAATGGAGTATTCAAACATTACAGGATTCTTTTTCCTTTTCATCTGCATTAATTTACATTTATCTATATTTAGAGTTAGCTGCCATTCTTTACACCAATCACAAATCCTGTCCACGTCTTCTTGTGTCCTCCTACAATCACTCAACGACGACACCTTCCCATACACCACAGCATCATCAGCAAACAGCCGCTCATTGCTATCCACCCTATCCAAAACATCATTTATGTAGATAGAAAACAACAGCGGACCTACCACACGTCACTGCGGCACTCCAGAGGATACCCTCACCTCCGATGAACTCTCACCATCGAGGGCAACGTACTGGGTTCTATTACTTAAGAAGTCCTCGGGCCACTCACATACTTGGGAACCAATCGCATATGCTCGTACCTTAGTTAGGAGTCTGCAGTGGGGCACCGAGTCAAGCGCTCTCCGGAAGTCAAGGAATATGGCATCCGTCTGATACCCTTCATTCATGGTTCGCAAGATATCATGTTAAAAAAGGGCGTGTTGCGTTTCGCAGGAGGGATGCTCTCTAAAGCCATGCTGCTATATGGACAGCAACGTCTCTGTCTCAAGGAAATTCATTCTATTGGAACTGAGAATATGTTCGAGAATCCTGCAACAAACCGATGTTAAGGATATTGGTCTGTAATTTTGAGGATCTGTCCTTCTACCCTTCTTATATACAGGCGTCACCTGTGCTTTTTTTCCAATCGCTCGGAACTGTACGTTGGGCAAGAGATGCAGTAGAGTACTCTCTACAAAACCGAATTGGAATCCCATCAGGACCTGACGATTTATATATTTTCTACCCATTCAGCTGCTTCACAACCCCAGGGATGTCTGTGACTATGTCTTCCATACGGGAATCTGTACGAGACTCAAACGGCGGTATGTTTGTACGATTTGTACGAGGTTCAGAGGGATAAGTAACGCGGTTACTTTATAATAACATTCATCTGATAACTAATAGGCGAATCCATGAAAGACAACTAACCTTAAGAGCTTTCTGCCACAAAAAAAAAAAAGAGTTTTACGACCACTGAGTCAACTTATGTTTTGCTTTCAGTGGCAGGATGAAGGAAAAAAGTTTATTTCAGTACTATTATGCTTGACATTTAGCGCGAACTTCACATTCAGTGATTGCAAAGAAATAATCAATTCGAAAAGTAAGAACCACCGTACTTTAAGTTAGTGGTGTTGTTCACAGTGGCGACTCTTTCCGGTGAAGATACGACGACGTCTGCTTGCAAGAGACCTGTGTCAGCCGCCGAACAACGTGGCCACGCCGGTCCCCGTAAACTACGGCGCTGGTAAGCCCCAGTGGTCGCGCGCCCAGCGAGACAAAAACAGCCCCAGCAGAGGTAGCAGCGGCGGCGGGAACAGCCGGGACGCATCGTTTTGCGCTGGTGGCCGCGCGCTCATATATCGCGCGGAGCAGTGGCCTTTCACCCCCCACCCCCACTCCCTCCCCTCACCCCCAACCTCAAACCTCGCCCCTTTCACTGCTCACCAGAGCGCCACCCTTTCCCGCTCTGTCTTCCCGCGGCCCTACCCTCCGCTCCGTGTCATGTGGAGCCGAGTCCGCCGCCACCACTACCACCACCAGCAGCCACCACCACCACTGCCGAAGGCATCCACGCGCTCCCCTGGCTGGCAGTGACGAAGAGGGAGGGAACTTGTCTACTAAGCTCCTTTCAGATGAAAATAAGATAAATTAGCGTGTTAAGGGACTGGGAAGTTGTCTTCGTTCGTGGTGGATGGTGCCGTGCTAGTGCGGTGTGGGGATGGACTCGGGGCTACGGGGTGGGGGACAAGACGAGCAGAGACGGCAGCGAGGAAGACATTTTGATGAACTGTAGCGACGTGAGGTGCAACCTGATGAGTCCTCTGAGCTAAGCGTGGGTGCTAGCGGTGTGCTGTGTACTTTGTCAGTGGAGCCCGTTATTCACGCATGAAGATAATTAAACTATGATCCTAGTACCGCTGTGTGGGCCTATACATCGTAGATCGCTGGAGCATTGCAGGTATGTCCATTAATCGGATTACTCGCTAAATATGCTGAAAAGAATTACAGTTCCACTTTCTGAAACCAAGTGAAAATATGGCGCTGTAAGCAGTCGGAATGTGGTGTGAATCCTGCAAAAGGGGAGGAACATTGTAACGCATGATAACGTTTGTTCTGAACGTTTATTGGGATACGACACATCTTAAATTATTGGCTTTGGTCTCCTGACTCGGCAACATGCTGCATCTGTAACACGGCGCAGTCGACAGTTTCTCAAGGTATGTCCGGAGTAATTAGAGCGAAATAGGCGGCCGGATTGGCCGTGCGGTTCTAGGCGCTACAGTCTGGAGCCAAGCGACCGCTGCTGTCGCAGGTTCGAATCCTGCCTCGCGCATGGATGTGTGTGATGTTAGGTTTACTTAGTTCTAAGTTCTAGGCGACTGATGACCTCAGAGCTCAGCGCTCAGAGCCATTTGAACCATTTAGAGCGAAATATAGTCGTATGCTATCCTTAAGACCAGGAATAGTCCGGATACATCCCTGATAGACACAACCTTTTAAATAGCCCCACAAAAAGAATACGCATGGATTTAGGTCAGGGAATCTGGACAGCAACGTATCTTCAAATTGCCACGGTTCCTCGAAGCAAATGTTTCACTTGGCAAGCGGCGTATGGTGTCGTATCTCCTTGCATGAAACTAGTGGAGTTGACACAGTTGCGTTTCCGCAAAGCCGAATCCATGTGTTGCCTAACAGGCGCGTGAAGTGGCATCCCCTCGAAGGAAAAGGACCGAGAATAAAGCAGTTTGTGAAACCGCACCACGCAGTCACATAAGCTGAGGGCAGTGGATGTTTCAGCACAAAATGTGCTGGAGTGCAATTCCAGTTGCGACAGCAATGTGCGGCACCATGCAGAGTAAGATTTGCCTCGTCCGTCCAAAGGATATTTTCCAGCCTCATGTCATCCATTTTTCGTGTGTGCCAAAAAACGAAGGGCAAAGTCAATGCGTTGTAGCCTAACATGGGGATTCATTTGGTGCACATTGTACACATGTGAGTGTGAAGTGCGACGTGAAATATTTAAATTCCCATAACACAGCTCAACCACCGGCCACAGAATTCGAGGCAGGTGCTGCATGGTCGGCTATAGTTACAAATGGTTCAAATGGCTCTGAGCACTATGGGACTTAACATCTGGTGAAGGCTGCCGGTCTTGCTTACTAGATGAAGGCAGAGCTCACCATCTGCAGCATCGTTGACAGAACCGACTGCGGACCTTTGGTGCACAGCCGGGTGGAGGGTCTGAATCAGAGGCTCAGACGGTTTTGCGAGCGTATTGGCTTCAGATTCCTTGACTTGCGCCATAGGGTGGTGGGGTTTCGGGTTCCGCTGAATAGCTCAGGAGTTCACTACACTCAGCTGGCGGCTACACGGGTAGCGGAGGGTGTGTGGCGTGGACTGGGCGGTTTTTTAGGTTAGAAGGCCTCGGGAAAGTGCGGGATGGGCTGCAATGTCAAAGGGTGCTTGGCAATTACAGGACGTGCTTGGATCAAGGAACAGTCGGAATTATAGTTGTAAATTGTTGTAGTTGCACTGGAAAAGTCCCTGAGCTTCAAGCGCAAATAGAAGGCACAGAAGCTGATATCGTTATAGGTACAGAAAGCTGGCTAAAGCCTGAAATAAGTTCTGCAGAAATTTTTACGAAGTCTCAGACGGTGTTCAGGAAAGATAGATTAGGCAGAATTGGTGGTGGAGTATTTGTGTTTGTCAGTAGTGGTTTATCTTGTAGTGAAGTCGAAGTAGATACTCCGTGCGAATTGGTATGGGTGGAGGTTATACTTAACAGCCGAATTAAGTTAATAATTGGCTCCTTCTAACGACCCCCAGACTCCGATGATACAGTTGCGGAACAGTTCAGAGAAAGTTTGAGTCTCGTAACAAATAAATACCCCACTCATACGGTTATAGTTGGTGGGGACTTCAACCTACCCTCGGTATGTTGGCAAAAAGACTTGTTCAGAACCGGCGGTAGGCAGTAAACGTCTTCCGAGATTGTCCTAAATGCTTTCTCCGAAAATTATTTCGAGCAGTTGGTCCACGAACCCACGCGAATTGTAAATGGTTGCGAAAACACACTTGACCTCTTAGCCACAAACAATCCAGAGCTGATAGAGAGCATCATGACTGATACAGGGATTAGTGATCACAAGGTCATTGTACCTAGGCTCAATACCATTTCTTCCAAATCCATCAGAAACAAACGCAAAATAATTTTATTTAAAAGAGCGGATAAAGTGCCACTAGAAGCCTTCCTAAAAGACAATTTCCATTCCTTGCGAACTGACTATGCGAATGTAGACGAGATGTGGCTCAAATTCAAAGATATAGTAGCAACAGCAATTGAGATATTCATACCTCATAAATTGGTAAGAGATGGAACGGATCCCCCGTGGTACACAAAAAAGGTCCGAACGCTGATGGAGAGGATACGGAAAAAGCATGCGAAGTTCAGAAGAACGCGAAATCCTGAAGATAGGCTAAAATTTACAGACGCGCGAAATTTGGCACGTACTTCGATGCGAGATGCCTTTAATAGGTTCCACAACGAAACATTGTCTCGAAGTTTGGTAGAAAATCCGAAGAAATTCTGGTCGTATGTAAAGTACACAAGCGGCAAGACGCAGTCAATACCTTCGCTGCGCAGTGCCGATGGTACTGTTATCGACGACTGTGCCGCTAAAGCGGAGTTATTGAACGCAGTTTTCCGAAATTCCTTTACCAGGGAAGACGAATGGAATATTCCAGAATTTGAAACACGAACATCTGCTAGCATGAATTTCTTAGAAGTAGATACCTTAGGGGTTGCGAAGCAACTCAAATCGCTTGATACGGGCAAGTCTTCAGGTCCATATTGTATACCGATTAGGTTCCTTTCAGATTACGCTGATACTATAGCTCCCCACTTAGCACTCATATACAACCGCTCGCTCACCGATAGATCTGTACCTACAGATTGGAAAATTGCGCAGGTCGCACCAGTGTTCAAGAAGGGTAGTAGGAGTAATCCATTTAACTACAGACCTATACCATTGACGTCGGTTTGCAGTAGGGTTTTGGAGCATATACTGTATTCAAACATTATGAATCACCTCGAAGGGAACGATCTATTGACACGTAATCAGCATGGCTTCAGAAAACATCGCTCTTGTGCAACGCAGCTAGCTCTTTATTCGCACGAAGTAATGGCCGCTATCGACAGGGGATCTCAAGTTGATTCCGTATTTCTAGATTTCCGGAAAGCTTTTGACACCGTTCTTCATAAGCGACTTCTAATCAAGCTGCGGAGCTATGGGGTATCGTCTCAGTTGTGCGACTGGATTCGTGATTTCCTGTCAGGAAGGTCGCAGTTTGTAGTAATAGACGGCAAATCATCGAGTAAAACTGAAGTGATATCAGGGAAGCGTCCTGGGACCTCTACTGTTCCTGATCTATATAAATGACCTGGGTGACAATCTGAGCAGTTCTCTTAGACTGTTCGCAGATGATGCTGTAATTTACCGTCTAGTAAGGTCATCCGAAGACCAGTTTCAGTTGCAAAGCGATTTAGAAAAGATTGCTGTATGGTGTGTCAGGTGGCAGTTGACGCTAAATAACGAAAAGTGTGAGATGATCCACATGAGTTCCAAAAGAAATCCATTGGAATTCGATTACTCGATAAATAGTACAATTCTCAAGGCTGTCCATTCAACTAAGTACCTGGGTGTTAAAATTACGAACAACTTCAGTTGGAAGGACCACATAGATAATATTGTCGGGAAGGCGAGCCAGAGGTTGCGTTTCATTGGTAGGACACTTAGAAGATGCAACAGGTCCACTAAAGAGACAGCTTACACTACACTCGTTCGTCCTCTGTTAGAATATTACTGCGCAGTGTGGGATCCTTACCAGTTGGGATTGACGGAGGACATCGAAAGGGTGCAAAAAAGTGCAGCTCGTTTTGTATTATATAGGGGAGAGAGTGTGGCAGATATGATACACGAGTTGGGATGGAAGTCATTACAGCATAGACGTTTTTCGTCGCGACGAGACCTTTTTACGAAATTTCAGTCACCAACTTTCTCTTCCGAATGCGAAAATATTTTGTTGAGCTCAACCTACATAGGTAGGAATGATCATCAAAATAAAATAAGAGAAATCAGAGCTCGAACAGAAAGGTTTAGGTGTTCGTTTTTCCCGCTCGCTGTTCGGGAGTGGAATAGTATAGGGATAGAGTGATTGTGGTTCGATGAACCCTCTGCCAAGCACTTAAATGTGAATTGCGGAGTAGTCATGTAGATGTAGATATCAGTCCCCTAGTACTTAGAACTACTTAAACCTAACTAACCTAAGGACATCACACACATCCATGCCCGAGGCAGGATTCGAACCTGCGACCGTAGCGGTCACGCGGATCCAGACTGAAGTGCCTAGAACCGCACGGTTACACAGGCCGGCCTATAGTTACAGTAACGTTCTTAACAACTGCCATGGGAATGGGCAGCGTTCCTCTCCTTGATACCATCCAATTCATTTGTTTCTTCAGATTACTTGATTATAATTTTAGCACATTTATTAATATCTGTCTGTCGGCGATATTCTGTTAATGTTGCTGTTCTAATAAAACAACTCCACCAACAGCACACAGTCTTTCTTCTCAATAGGCATGGTGTTTCGTACAGATAGTTTCAAATTTCTTAAACCTTTACACCAACAGCCACTACACTAAAGAAATCAGCGTGCATCACCATCCGACAAGCGATACACTGACGGCAAAGCGGGCAACATTTCATACTGAGACTGCTTCCAGTGCCATATTTTCACTTGGTGGCAAAACATTGGAACTATAATTTATTTCAGCGCACTCCGAAACCTTATCGTTTAACGTATGTACCTACAATGTCCCAGAGCTCTGTGTAGCACACAGTCCACACTGCAGAACTCAGAACACCACCAATTCAATTATATCGGCCCAGCGTGTTGCTCGACTCGTCCGTTTGTTTTGTGTTATTGCAAAATTTCGATTGTGATGTTTCCTTCCCAGAATGGGTCACCACACCGTCGTCACGTTATAGGGGAGAGAGTGTGGCAGATATGATACACGAGTTGGGATGGAAGTCATTACAGCATAGACGTTTTTCGTCGCGGCGAGACCTATTTACGAAATTTCAGTCACAAACTTTCTCTTCTGAATGCGAAAATATTTTGTTGAGCCCAACCTACATAGGTAGGAATGATCATCAAAATAAAATAAGAGAAATCAGAGCTCGAACAGAAAGGTTTAGGTGTTCGTTTTCCCGCTCGCTGTTCGGGAGTGGGATAGTAGAGAGATAGTATGATTGTGGTTCGATGAACCCTCTGCCAAGCACTTAAATGTGAATTGCAGAGTAGTCATGTAGATGTAGATGTAGATGTAGAAGTGGAGCGGTTGCCTCCTCACAACATCTCGGTGTCTAGGTCATATGAACGAGAAAGACAATGCTACAATCTGGAACAAGTCAACAGTTTTAGACAAAAACCTAAATAACGATAATGTTATAAAGAATAAAGTAAATACATTTCAGCACATATTTCGAACTATAAACGGAACTTTAAGGTATTCTACGAAGAGCGACAGAAACTTTAAGTTTTACCGAAAGTATCTGTGTATCTCTATAGCAGCGAGTCTTGAAAAAAAATACAAAATCTGGATACAAGTGGCTGAAACGAGATTTTTTAAAATATGTGAAACTTTGCTCAAGAAGAGATCGTATAAGAAATGAGAATATACAAGAAGAATTATAAATACTTAAGTTATGCAATAAAGTCGAAGAATATAAGGAAAATGGCTCTGAGCACTATGGGACTTAACATCTGAGGTCATCAGTCCCCTAGAACATAGATCTACTTAAACGTAACTAACCTAAGGACATCACACACGTCCATGCCCGAGGCAGGATTCGAACCTGCGACCGTAGCGGTCGTGCGGTTCCAGACTGAAGCGCCTAGAACCGCTCAGCCACACCGGCCGGCGAATATAAGGAGAAATGCGGGAAACCTCTGAAACATTTGGAAGAACACATAATTCCAGTCATTGTAAAGAATTATAACACCTCAAGAAAGACAGATTTTGGGAGACCAATGATAAGATTGTCTTAAAAATGTGTAGCCGGAACAAGCATATGGCCTAAACCTGGAAGTGACGACGAAGAAGAAAAAGAAGATATATACTTTTGTAGTCACAGTCATCGCACTGTTTATCAACAGATATACCAATGGCTGTAGAGTTTTGACACTATGAGAGTGGCATCCCTCAATCAAGACTGGGATATGGAAATGGATAGAATTTCAGCTCAGCTGCTGAAAGCATTTACGTGTATCGCCATCTAAAGTCTCTACACGAACAAGCAAAAATTTTGTGTAGTGTAACGAAACAATCCTCCCGTCCACATGCTGAAATAGGTTAAGGAAGCTAGACACTTGGAGTCTGTATGTTGAGTTTTCTGTGCTAAGCCGCAAGGGGCAGCAGCGTTGTATGAGGCGACTTATCATGGTTCGCGTGGCTCTCACCCTTGGACCGACGACCTCAGCAATTTGTTCCCATGGGAACTTTCTTCAAATTTCCAAAAATTTCTTTGCTAGGCAGCGGAGGTGCCGGGATCAGCCAGCGATGCCACTTGCAAATCATAGGCATTGCGGCTTGTCGGAATGACCAGACCAACTTGTAGACCAGCACCTAGGTACAGGCGGGCTTCCTGCAGAAGCAGAGACACCTGAGGATCCTGCCAGAGGAGTGGCTAGGAAGCACTGCACGCCACATACTGTGGAGCAAATTATGGAATATAGCTTATTAGAGTAACAATTACTGGACGTAACCCCTGTCGGAGTTTCGAGTTCTCCCTTGGGCAAGGGTGTGTGGGTTATCTTTTGTGAAAGTTAGTTTGAGTTAGATTAAATAGTGTGTAAGCCTAGGAAACGATGATCTCAGCAGTTTGGTCCCATAGGAACTAATCACAAATTTAAAAAGAAAAATAAAATAAGTAAATAAATAAAAATAAATAAATAAATAAATAAAATAAAGAAATAGATGTAACGATCAGAAAAAGGAAATAGTAACTTATGATAGAGACAAATCTGACTGATACAAGAAAACCAGAATATAATATAAACAAATAGTAAAGAGAACTAATAGCAAATGTATGCAGAGTATGAGTTGTTCTGCCTGTAATTGACTAGCTCATTTGGGCCCACTATGAGACAAGACGGTCAATGCCTTCATGGAAAAATGTTTGCCGTTGCCTAGGGAACCATAATTGCACCCAGGCGGGCACCTCTTCACCCGCAGCAAAGCGATCGCCACGAATGTCTTTCTTCAGAGTTCTATAAATGTGGGAAGATGAGAGGTCGGGACTGTACGGAGTATGCGTAAGGGCCTAGTAGCGAAACTTCTGCAGTGTATTCGAAACTTAAAAAAAAATTAGCCCTCCGTCATGTTACCATAGCTGTTTCCAGAACGCTGCAGAAGTTTCTCTGTGAAGCCCTTAAACATCCCTTACAACGCTCCGATCTCTCCCAATGCGGTATTTCCCAGGTTTGGAGACCAGAGAAAAGAAGTTCGTGACCGTCGATTTATTTGGACGAAGAGTTGTATGGCTGAATACGATCATGGATCCTTAGAAAACCCAAAACGTTCCTTCATGAGGGCATTGGCCGTCTTGTCTCAATAAACTATTAGACAGCGATTAATTTCGAAATAATAAACAGTTGACGTTTTGATTTCCGCAGATGCTTCAGTTTCATTTGACTACATCTTACAATAAATTTACGCTGAGGTGACAAAAGTCGTGGGATACCTTTTCCAGTCGTCTGGGTTCCAACTGATATTGTCACGAGCCCAGGATGTGGTCTACAGATAATGTCGTTCTGATAGCAAAGTCACTCGTGTCGGTAGTGCGCTGGCATAACCCATTAATGTCAAGTTTTGACACTATCCTACCGGATAAGTTCTTTGTACATTCCACATTGATTTCTGCGGTTACTTCAGGCCATTTTGCTTGTCTCTTAACACTGACAATTCTATGCAAACGCCACTGCTCTCAGCCGATAAGAGAAGGCCGTCGGCCAGTGCGTTCCCAATATGGAGCGCAAGTGCATGAAATTTGTTATTCTCGGCACACTCTTCACACCGTGGATCACGAAATATTAAATTCCTAACAATTTCCCAAATGGAATGTGTCATGCGTCTAATTCCAACCACAATTCCGCGTTCAAATTCTGTTAATTCCTGTCGTACCGCCATAACCATGTTGCAAATCGTTTAACATTAACCACGTGAGTGCAAATGACAGCTTCATCAATGCACTGACAGTTAACAGCGTCATCTGCTGATTAGCATGACGCTATCCCATGACTTTGTTACCTCAATATAAACGAAGCTGAAATATAACCTGTTGTCAGAGTCTTGCAGTGTGTCGATCGATGTTGGATCCTTAGACAACCCAAAACATTCTTCCACGAGGAAGCACTGTGGGACTCAGCATCTGAGGTCATCAGTCCCCCCCCCCCCCCCCCCCCCAGAACTTAGAACTACTTAAACCTAACTAACCTAAGGACGTCACACACATCCATGCCCGAGGCTGGAAGTGCCTAGAACCGCTCGGTCACAGCGGCTGGCTCCCTATTACTTCCGTGATAGATTTTATAAACTATTCGGACGTACTTATGGTTCTCAGTGGTACTTCCAGACGATTCACTGTATTATCATCACCTTCTTCTTCTTCTACAGCATCATCAGGATAGATTGGACATCCTCTGCAGAGAAAAGCTCTCTGTTCGAATGTTGACTCTGCATGGTTACAAGAATCATATGTCTACTTTCCATTAAGTTGTTTTCCTGTGCCCTTTTTATCTCTCGGAAACCAGCAAAGTACTTCCATATAATTCTTCTGTCAGCCTCTTGTCTATTAATATGATTCACTTACCTCTATCTCATTTTCAGTTTCTTCATAATTATATGTCTTCCAATCCAGCCCGTTCCCCTCAGTTCGTTTGCTATGTTGTCTCTTCTAGAAATTAAGGATAAGCACTTCTCCATTGTTCGTTGAACAGCCCTCAGGTTCTTCTTCTTCTTCTACAGCATCATCAGGATAGATTGGACATCCTCTGCAGGGAAAAGCTCTCTGTTCGAATGTTGACTCTGCATGGTTACACGAATCATATGTCTACTTTCCATTAAGTTGTTTTCCTGTGCCCTTTTCATCTCTCGGAAACCAGCAAAGAACTTGCATATTGCTTCTGTCAGCCTCTTGTCTACTAACATGATTCACTTACCTCTATCTCATTTTCAGTTTCTTCATAATTATATGTCTTCCAATTCAGTCGGTTCCCCGATCAGTTCGTTTGCTATGTTGTCTCTTCTAGAAATTAAGGATAAGCACTTCTCCATTGTTCGTTGAACAGCCCTCAGGTTTTGAAAAATTTTCTCATTAAGAGTCATTGCGTAATTGCCATTATTAAGGATTTTCATTACATAGTCACTGTTAGCTTTACATCAGTTGATTGCTTTCGAAAATACTCCACGAGATTTTTATTCTTCTATTCCTACTCATCCAGCCGTTCTATTTAACAGCTCTAGCTGAGCTGGTGCGCCGCTGGCACCAGTCTCCATCGATTCTCATCACGATCGTCTATTTTCGATGCCTGCTTGGCTTCGCATCTTTGGCGGATGGCTATTTAACTGCAGCGCGCCCTCTCTCTGGGTCTTCATTTTGGGTATCAGCTGTGTCAGCGTCAGCGACATGTGGCGTTGTGCCTGTATGCAGCGTATCGAGTGGCCGAGTCGGTTCGGCGAAGGAGCGTGGGCCTCTGCTGCGGCGTGTTTAGCCGTTGTAATGCAGATCCGCTGCCGACGGTGATTGGGGTTTCTTGGATATGTGAAGCACAGGTTTCCTTCATGTCTTTTGCATGTGATTCTAAGTCAATGAACTGGAGTCGTCGAAGTGTCCATCGGTGGGTTCTGTTCATTATAATTGACTACCCCTGTGCACTGAATACTATCTTGGCTGTTTCAGTTACCTTTGATCTTGCTGCATGATATGTCGACGGCATTTAAGGGAGTGCTACTCACGCACAACCAATAGACAAGAAGCCGTGTTTAATGCATACCAAGTAGTGCGTAAGTTAGTGCATGGCGTTCAGAAACAGGCCGAAATATTTTCCCTAATTCCTTTTCAGTTTCATTATTTTATTTGTTGTTTTAGAGTTTGTCTAATCAAATCTTAAGGAACACTGTCACGTATTTTAAGTCTGCTTAGGGTTCACTTGTACCTCGTAGAATTAAAGGTTTATTGATAACTGGTTCGGTTAATATCCTTGTCTGATGTGTTTATGTTTCAGATAATTGGCAGTGGTCGACGCGAGCAAGCTCCGATTGGGGTATCACAATGAAAGAGTGAAAATTAAGGACCTGGATCGGTGTCTATGGTTACGTTGTTAATGTGCGGTAATTTCGCCTTCCCGGTGCAGCGATGTGGTTTTCCGCAGGCTTACTTGTAGATCAAAGTTGAGTTTATTTTTATTTCACCTTCTGGTCCGTGCACCTCCTGTGTCTGTTGGAACCGTTCGGTTTGCTCGCGTCCATCACTAATTTATCGTAAAGTTGAAGCGGTACCATGATAGAACAATGTCATATATTAGTACAGAATGTATTAGAATCCTGTTAATTTGTCATAAATTTTACGACCAATTCTGGAAAGATCTGAACTTATTGGACTTAAGTAGATTAATGTTCTTAACCGGGTCCTGAGTTACATGAATGCCAGTTTCTATGTTAGTTGAAGCATGTTTGGGGTTTGATTAGCTGAGGTTTCATGGATATTGTTTTAATAAATGAAACTTCGACTCAATGCACCCGCTTAGTTGTGGAAGTAGTTTTAGACTTTTGAAGTGAATTGTGTGAAAAGCAGTTTCAATGTGAGTTATGAAGCTTGTGAAATTTAGTTATGGCTGTTACATTTTGTAAATAATTATTTTATGAATATTGTTTTATTTAATGAAAGTTGGTTAGGCAAATTTTGAAAGATCTGAGTTTGTTGGACTTAACACATTCTTTAGCTGTTGGAAGTAGTCATAGTTTAGGTGAAAAACTGTTCCCTCTAAGTCGTGAAGATTGTGTGATTTAGTTCACACAGTCATATTTGATTAATGATGCTTTAATGAACATTGTTTTAATTAATGAAATTTTGTAGAAACAATTTTGAAAAATATGTGTTGCTACCGTTAACTTGTAAGAGCTATATGTTTGTAATAAAGAAGTGTGTGGCAACTACAAACTGGTTATGTGTTTATGTTCTATGTGTCGAAAGAGTTCCACACATCAATCGTAGCAGAGCGTGGTCTCGATCCACGGGCCTTTGGGTTATGGGACCAGCTCACTTTCACTAACCACGAAAATTCACCGTCTGATTCTGTGCTTTCATTTCTAATTACTATAATTTTCTTTCCAGATAGTTGACTGTTCATTACTGTAGTCTCAGAATTGATTCTCAGATCTACTGCCTAACTTCCTTGATTAAGCATTTCTGTTCGTCACTGGAATTTAGCTGCAGTTGATATAAACGGAATAAACCTCTCTAGAAATCGCAGTTTATACACTTGCGTTCCATTTACCATAGTTTTGGTGATGTAAAAGCGACTAGCATGACTCGGAATTCTCATTGCTCTGATACAATGAAATGGAAGCAGTAGCACTGACAAATTACTCCTCAGCATCCTAACATTACCCTAATTACAGCTTTGTAAAAGACTCGGAATGACTATTACAATGATTAATGGTCCAAAAACCAAATCATATACATTTTCATGCTCGCATTTTCTACTAACGTCGACAGTTTAATGTTTCGCTAGCACTAGCTGTATAGTACACTAACGGGAGAGTATTAGTTAAATGGCGTTTTGTAAGGTAAGAAAACTGGCGTTGGACTAAATTGGAAGATGAATAGTGTTTAGGGATTGACATATATATTCAGCGGGCCTCTTCAACCGTTGGTTTCTGGGAATGTTCTTCCGTATATACCATCCTATTTCAGTATACTGGAAAAGTTTTTAATGCTTGTTTTCAGTACCAAAATGACACCACTTAGGTATCAAAAGAATTTTATTCAAACTTTCTCCGGCAGTGGAAGCCTTCGCACCTATACCTACACTCAAACATATACTATTACTCCGTAAAGTTACATTAGGTAAGCGGCGGAGAAAACATAACACTCTTAAAATGGTTTTACGGCACTCATATCCAAATATGGACGTTACGTGTGAATAAATAGTGTCGTCACCCCTTTCCTCCCACAAATCTGAGCAACTCGTCCCGGCCTTGATGGCCCAAGACATGTCGTCCGGTCGCCGTCTCATTCTCTGCTTTGCGGCATCATTCGGATGCAGTACGGAGGGTCAGTGGTCAGAGCACCGCACTCCAGCCGTTCTGTCGACGTTCCAAAACATGGAGCTGCTGCTTCTTAATCAAGTAGCTCCTCACTTGGCATCGCGAGGCGAAGTGCACAGCGTACCAGTCCTCCCACCAAGGTCAAATCACTGGCAATACCGGGAATCGAATCCGTGTCCTTGGCCTAACAGCCACCAGCTTCGAACACTCAGCTGCGGAAGGGATCACTTTATGGTGGTGATGATTAGTGTTCAATGTCCCGTCGACAACGAGATCATTAGAGACAGAGCGCAAGCTCGGGTTAGAGAAGGATTGGGATGGAAATCGGCCGTGCCCTTTCAAAGGAAACATCCCGGCATTTGCCTGAAACGATTTAGGGAAATCACGGAAAACCTAAATCAGGATGGTCGGAGACGGGATTGAACCGTCGTCCTCGCGAATGCGAGTCCAGTGTGCTAACCACTGCGCCAGGGGGATCACTTTAATTTGATTTTCTCTTCATTTTACCGCCGCCGTCATTATGTGACATGTAGGCAGTGGAAGTAACATGTTTCTTGATTAGTGTTTGAATTAAGTTTTCTGAATTTGTGAGAGAGGCTTCCCGAGATTTTAGTGCTTACGTGCTGGCGTCTCCCATGCAGAAGTTGCTGTTTTCCACAACATTCTCTTGCTGTCCAAACGAGATAATAATGAAGCGCTCGTCTCACTTTCGAATCTTTTCTACTTTTTTAGCGCATAAAAAAATGGTTCAAATGGCTCTGAGCACTATGGGACTCAACTGCTTTGGTCATCAGTCCCCTAGAACTTAGAACTACTTAAACCTAACTAACCTAAGGACATCCCACACATCCATGCCCGAGGCAGGATTCGAACCTGTGACCGTAGCAGTCAAACGGTTCCGGACTGCGCGCCTAGAACCGCGAGACCACCGCGGCCGGCTAGCGCATAAACTACACTTGCTTAGTCTGCTTAGAATATATCTGGAATATACTTTCCCTGCGTCTAGATACATGTACCACTTTGATCTTAAATAAACCCAGGCGAATACTTTGGGTTAGTTGACAATTGTGAGCTGATCCATTGCGTGATCCCCGACCGCCACTTCGAACGGAATCGATTTATCCCGTCTATCTATGCATTTTGCATTAGAGAAATGCACCTACGTTCTGTAAAAGACAGTTTTTTGGTTTTACGATGTTATAGGTATGGCGTTTTCTCTAAAAAAATAGAAATGCTGAAGTTAGCTGGCTACATGAATATTGCCGGGAAAGGAGACGTCACTAAAGGTGATATCGTTGGCACTGAAACCCCGCCGTTGAAGGCGGCTGTAGGTGGAGGTTAAGGACATTGAAAATAAAATGAGCCAGCGTGCTTTAATAATAGCCAAAATGTATGGATCCCAGGTTCGTTCACAGCCACTGCTTAAATTATCAATAAAAACAGTGGGCAATGGCAGTCGTAGACTTCCGGTATAAGGACACACTCTTCTCTACTAACGGGCTAATGAAAAAGGGTGGACGAGTGGACAGAGGTTCAAGGCATCATTTTACTTTTTGCATGGAAAACTGACCGTCTAACGTAGAAGAATCAATTATGTTCAACGGCGTTCAGAAAGTATGCTAAGGTGCGAGGTAATGACTGTCAATTATTAATACAATATTTTCCATTGTTTAACATATTTGAACCATATTTGACCACGTATTTGTATTTGTTCGCAGGCCCTGTGTGACTGAAGAACAATGTCTTGTGTGACATCATTGTGATCCAGGTCAATACATTGACGATTTAACAAAGAGTGTTTCCCGTAGAGCATGTGTTCAGCAATGGATACAAGTTTCCCTCAGCAGGAGAAGATGCCTAACCGCAGTGCTGTGCTGAACCTCATCACCTAGTTTCGAAAGACCGGAAGCGTTCATAATCGTCGAAAATCAGGCAGGCCATCTACATCCACATCCGAAGAGAAGGTGACGGAGATGCAAGACGTGATGCTGCAATGTCCAAATAAATCGATTTGGCGACCAGCTCAGCAGGCCCGCGTGTCCGTGGGTTCGGCTCACAAGGTTTTCCGGGAGTTACTGTCCATGTATCCGTACAAAACGTCGGTCGTAAATAAACTGAGAGACACTGATCGCCCTGCAAGTGTGAATTTTGCAACTGGTTTCTGTCCTTCCTGCAGGACAATCGTGAGGGTATTCTTGACACAATGTTTTTCACGCATGAGGCACTGTTTCACCTCTCTGGTTACACGAAGTGCCGGAATAGTCGTGTGTGGACTACGAAGAATCCGCATGAATTTTAGGTGTTCCCACAGCATGATCAAAAGGCTGGTTTATGGTGCGCTGTGACTCGTAAACGTATCATTAGGTCGATCTTCTTTGAGGACGCCATAAATGCAGAACGGTACTGTACCTACCTTCTGGAACCCATCGTTGGTGAACTGAATGAGGAAAAAATTGAGAATGTCTAGTTCCATGAGGATGGGTCGACTGCACATCCCGCCTGCAAGCTATGATCTTTTCAAAGGACATCTTTGGTGGCCGCATCATCTCTCGAGGACTCCCCGCTTTCATCCGACTTGGCTCCACTGGATTACTTTCCATGGGGTACGTTGAAGGGAAGGGCCTATGGAGGCAATCTGCACACCATACAAGAACTCCAGGCTGCACTAACACGTCAGATTTGGAACATGACTCCGGATGTTCTGCACAACGTTTGCAAGAATAGGCAGAAACGCGTGCAACTGTGTCTTCAAGTTCAAGGGGCTTACTACCAGCATCTCTTGACTAAAATATCGCAAGTTATAACCTGCGTCTTTACTTATTGAATACCCTGTAGAAGGTGACGGAAACTAGTGCAGCCGGCCGCGGTGGTCTCGCCGTTCTAGGCACGCAGTCCGGAACCGTGCGACTGCTACGGTCGCAGGTTCGAATCCTGCCTCGGGCATGGATGTGTGTGATGTCCTTAGGTTAGTTAGGTTTAAGTAGTTCTAAGTTCTAGGGGACTGATGACCACAGCAGTTGAGTCCCATAGTGCTCAGAGCCATTTGAACCATTTGAAACTAGTGCATTAAAGACACATAATGTGTATCCACAGAAAATGTGAACTGTATATGAAAAAGTGTTTTAATGATGTCTCCAATGGCAAATGATTCCGGATTAGTCCTGCTTTCAGATATACGGGAGGGGACTCTCAACAATGAGAAAAGGGTTGAACAACAAACGAAAGGGTAACGTTGTACGAGTCGGAACGCGAAACGTCACAAGTCTGAATTTGGCAGATAAGCTGCAAAATCTGAAAACAGAACTGAAAGGCTTTATTTAGCTTTCCTTGTAACATTTGTTGAAACGCTTTCCCCTCGGTCTCTAAATGAGTGTCAGATAAGGCATTACCCACACGGAGCGGCAAGAATTTAGTAGCTTACAAACGGCGCGATTTAGAACAAATCGAACTGTCGCGACATGGAGCGAACGTTCATTGTTGATGGATGATTTTACTGAGAAGTGCACAGTGTAGTGCGTCAAAGGATAAATAATTGCTTTAATACAACAATTTCCCTTTTGTATCTCAACCCGCTTAATTTTTATCTGCAAATATACGTGGTGGTATTAAGCCACTGAGTAGACTAGCAGCAGTGATTGTGCGAAAACGTTAACCGATCAGACATGTGCAGTTTTAATTCCAAAATATTGCAAACAGTCGACAAATGATCGGAATAAGCCGGCCGTTCTGACCGAGCGGTTCTATGCGCTTCAGTTGGGAACCGCGCTCCTTCTACGCTCGCAGGTTCGATCCATGCCTCGGTCATGGAAATATGTGATGTCCTTAGGTTAGGTAGGTTTAAGTAGTTCTAAGTCTAGGGGACTGATGGTCTCCGATGTTAAGTCCCATAGTGCTTAGAGCCATGTCAACCATTTGATCGGAGTAAACATCTCAGGGGGTTCAGACTCTTAAGTAGACACTATTTTTGATCGACCGTTCGGGTCCAAATGATCTGCCACCAACGTCACCTATTTTGCCCGTAACATGAGAAAAAACAGCAATGATTAAAAGACAATGTAATGGCTTGAATTAATAACGGAGGCGACACAACAGGTAAATGTAAATACCGTTTGTCACGCAGGTACTAATATACACTTACATCCACTCGGTTCTAGCTTCAAAAATGAAAAAGCGATAGTAGAACCAGAACATAAAAGAACAATGCTTTTTATCACTTGCATTCATCACTTTTGCAACTTCTGGAAGTTTCGGCATGTTAATTACAGTCTTTGAATATATATCAGCCGGCCGGTGTGGCCGTGTGATTCTAGGCGCTGCAGTCTGGATCCGCGTGACCGCTACTGTCGCAAGTTCGAATCCTGCCTCAGGCTTGGATGTGTGTGATGTCTTTAGGTTAGTTAGGTTTAAGTAGTTCTAAGTTCTAGGGGACTGATGTCCTAAGAAGTTAAGTCCCATAGTGCTCAGAGCCATTTAAGCCAATATATATATATCAAAATCATAGCGACTTTTATAAGTTCAGAATGGCTGTAAGCCGTATGGGACATAACATCTGAGGCCATCAGTCCCCTGGACTTAGAACTACTTAAAGCTAACTAACCTAAGGACATCGCACAGATCCATGCCCGAGGAGGGATTTGAATGTGCGACCGTAGCAGCAGAGCGGTCCCGGACTGAAGCGCCTAGAACCGTTCGGCCACCACTGTCAGCGCATTACGAGAGTAATAATTTAGGGCAGAAACTAACTGTGGTGAGCGTACTGTAAGACCATCAGTACACACACCGTCAGATTATTTGACTTGTCGCTCTAACGAAGTAGGCGAGTGTCAGCAAAATGTCTCGTGGTCTTATCGTGGCGTGCTTATATTCTGCCGTTACGACAGACGATAGAAATGTCACTTGCACGCTTAGAGTAGCAGATTGACGGTGACCGACTTTAAACAGAACTTGATTAATTTTCACACACATTTATTAAAACAATAACAAGAATAAAAATTACTTAACTTGGTTCTGGATGCTCTTTACAATTCATAATCTGAAGTTCCTTTGGTGTTGGTACGTTAATTTTATTCTCACATATATCTCTGATACTTGACATTGATATGTACAGGAATATGGTAATCTGATTATGTGCAGACTGAAACCTGACTATAGACTGGTGCAGAGAAATGCAGACTGACTAATCGGAGGTCTGTACACTCGTTTGAATACCTCGCGAGTTCATGTATCACTGCGCGAGTGTGATCCACGAGGAGAAAAGGTTCTACGTTAGCAGCAATCTCATTGGCTGCGTTACATATTAATAAGCGGATCGGCGGAAGTAGAATTTGATCCTTCTCTATGGCAGAGTCCTCTCGTAGTGAGGAGACGGACTAGCGCTGCGCCTGCGCTGTTGTGCTTAGCGGGCGCGCTCTAGGGAGAAAGTTGTGTACGCGCTGACTACGCGGAACTATGTACACAGCACTAACGGAACGTTTTACTCTCTTTACCTAAAGGGTACGAAATAAATATTTCAAATCAACTCATGCAATACTTCGCACATTTTTTAACTTGTGTCAACTGTGTCGTTAGAATACTGGAGCTTTATTCAGGTTTTAATGACACAATATCTTCTTAATAATTTCAAAACTACCACAGCCTAAAATCAGATTTTTTTAATTTCAATTCTCATTAAACACGGAATGCCAGCGCGGCGGAGCAAGATTTATCTGGTGATTAAAATGCGAAGAAAACTCTTGCCACTTTGATAAGATATTGCCGCGGACGAAGATGAAAGAGGGTCTCCTGTTATATATGTACAGACAGCAGCGACCCGCTGCGCTCGCCCTACTCTACTCTCGCAGAAAGGAAAATAAAGAGAAGCGCGGGCGTCGGAGCAAACAGCTGGGCGGCGCGGCGCGGCGCGGCGTGGCGCGCGGTAATTTTCTGTCTGTCTTTAGCAAAATTTTTTAATTTCGCCCGCTAATTGCTTCCTTTGTGAGCGCGTCGGGTGCCGATGGCCGTGCTCCCTGTTCCCGTCTCCTGGGAGCGCCGCGGCGCTGCCGCCGAGCACGCAGCTCTCTGATCGCGCTTCCCGGCGCGAGGAGTCCTCTCCTCTCCTCTCCTCTCCTCTCTGCCCCCCCCCCCCCAACCTCCTCCCCACCACCCCTTCCCCCCCCCTCTCGCCCACAATTCTGCTTCAGATGGTCTGCGGGCTCTGCGGCTGCAGTCCGCCTCCGCCTGTGTGCGGAATTCCGCGGTCGCCAGTGGTGGAACTTCTGTCGCAAACGCGCCGAACAGTGGGGGAGAGCCGTTAGTGCAAACTGAAACGAGGTTTTCTCCTTTATGTTTCTGGATCAGTGGGCAGCCAGCGTTTCCCTTCCACCTGCCCTCTCTCGGGCGAGCGCCGGGAAATGATTTCCTGTCTCCGGCTCCCTTTTTCATACAGTCGAGTCCGACTCTGAGAACCTTTGTTGTCCACTCGTTTCTACTCGTGGAGTCCGGGATTCCTCTAACTACCCACGAAGCATTAATGTTTATGTTAGTGACAGACACATTGTCTGGCATGCACTCAACAAGAGTCAGCAATCTACTAACCATTAGAGCGAATGTCATAACTATTGATCACTTCATGGAAAAATGGGTAATTTCCAAGAATGATTGCCTACCGAAGTCGCTGGGTCCAAACGATACATACCGAACGTGCGATTGTAAATCGATCATGCGACTCTAATGGCGGGTGTTATGAGTATGTCTACGTTGGTCACTACAGCAACGCCGCGCGGGATTAGCCGAGGGGTGTCGGGTGCTGCAGTCATGGACTGTCCGGCTGGTCCCGGCGGAGGTTCGAGTTCTCCCTCGGGCACACATCTGTTTGTTTGTCCTTATGATAATTTAGGTTAACCAGTGTGTATGCTTAGGGACTGATGACCTTAGCAGTTAAGTCCCATAAGAGTTCACACACGTTTGAACATTTGAACTACATCAACGACAAAAGAAAAGCGTTACAAAATTACTTCTAATAGCAAAGGAGACGACTTACCTTACTCGTCGTCGCTGTTGTCGTCATGTGAAAGTCCATTAAGGTGGTCTGGATGGATAATATGGAAGAGTCGATTCATGTATTCTTACTGATACTCTTTCAAAAAAATGTTGAAATGTGTGTGAAATCCTATGGGACTTAACTGCTAAGGTCATCAGTCACTAAGCTTACACACTACTTGACCTAAATTATCCTAAGGACAAACACACACACCCATGCCCCAGGGAGGACTCGAACCTCCGCCGGAAGCAGCCATGCAGTCCATGACTGCAGCGGCTGAGACCGCTCGGCTAATCCCGCGCGGCGATACTCTTTCGTTTTCCGCACTATCCGCAGTGAAACGGTAACGGTATTTCAGCATCGAAACTGTTCTTACGAAGCTTTACACACTTCGCACCACCACAGTCTGCACAATCCCTTCTTTCCTCGTCCGGTAGTACTCCACATTTGCGATAACAAGTCGAACAATTTTCTACGCTGGATAAACATGGAATTAGATTCTTCTATGTGAGAGAATCCGCGGAAGAAACGTCAAGAACACTAGACATTCCACTCACTAATGACATAAATCGCCTGGGTTTCCCTAGTACCTCACAAATAATTCGCGGAGCTATGTAATTTAGTGCAAGTAACGGATCGACGGAAAACAGTTAAGAATGACGATCACAAAAAATTGATCACAACTCCCGCCACCGGTGTCGCATGATCGATTTCCGATCGCACGTTCGATGTGTATCGTTTGGACGCAGCGACTTCGATAGGCAATCATTCTTGGAAATTACCGAAAAATGCATCTCGAAGCCAGTAACTTTCGGTCCTGTGGGATAGTGAACTATTAACTGTATCATACATTAATTTAATTAGAGAATAAAGTTCAATTAAAGTAAAAAGAACCTAGTTTCCCGATTATCTGTAAGTCGCGAACACGAGTATCACACGGAATTGCAAGTATAAACAGGAGTAATTTTGGACCAGGTTAATCTTAGACAAGACTCTATCAATGGCCCCGAGATCGCGATGAAACTTAGAGGGGCTACTTGGCTCATTGAGGGAGCCACGACCGCAGAGTTTCTTTATTTATTTATTGCAAATTTAAATTGCTGCATCTGATAAATTTAAAACAGGTCTTTCATATTAAACTCTCCAATAGTCACCTTGTTTTGTTGTTCTATGTTTCGTTTCTTATTAACAAAATTTCACATGGAATAAATACTGTTTTAAAAAAATAACGCGTAATTTGAGATTGAAATAAAGTTGAAATTTGGTGGTTCTAAGAAGAATATAAAAAGATGAAAATAGAAAGGTGAAATTTGTTAGTCCCATCGCCGACTGCGAGTAGCGGTGAATACCTCAGACTACCAGCCACAACAAAATAGTTCACAATTACTAGTAGAGAAATGGTATACATTCATGTACAAAATTGGTTGCTTTCTTGCCTGGATTGCCAGCACGTTCCTTAAATATTAAATGACTCATATGTACAATTTGTCACTGCATTTTGGCATGTTAGACTGATTCAAAATTATGGGTGTGTCAGGTACTGTTGAATCCCATCTTGCTCTTCCTCATCCTCTGCACCGCCTTCGTTGTCACTGACTCCGTGGGTGTCACTTTCTACCCTCTGGAGATCGTTGTTACGTTACATACAAGCACGTCTGATCAGTCGTGCCTCCAGTTACTCCTCATTTGTTGTTTTTGAAATACTATTTGTTAATGTATTTAATTGTTCCCATTGTCCTTGACCTCTTAATGCTATGTATACACTACCGACCATTAAAATTGCTACACCACGAAGATGACGTGCTACAGACGCGAAATTCAACCGACATAAAGAAGATGCTGTATATACAAATGATTAGCTTTTCAGAGCATCGCCCAAGGTTGGCGCCGGTGGCGACTCCTACAACGTGCTGACATGAGGAAAGTTTCCAACCGATTTCTCATACACAGACAACAGCTGACCGGCGTTGCCTGCTGAAACGCGGTTCTGATGCCTCGTGTAAGGAGGACAAATGCGTACCATCACGTTTCCGACTTTGATAAAGGTAGGATTGTAGCCTATCGTGATTGCGGTTTATCGTATGCTGCTCGCGTTGTTCGAGATCCAATGACTGTTAGCAGAATATTGAATCGGTGGGTTCAAGAGGGTAATACGGAACGCCGTGCTGGATCCCAACGGCCTCGTATCATTAGCAGTCGAGATGACAGGCATCTTATCCGCATGGCTGTAACGGATCGTGCAGCCACGTCCCGATCCCTGAGTCAACAGTTGGGGACGTTTGCAAGACAACAACCATCTGCACGAACAGTTCGATGACGTTTGCAGCAGCATGGACTGTCAGCTCGGAGACCTTGGCTGCGGTTACCCTTGACGCTGCATCACAGACAGGAGCGCCTGCGACGGTGTACTCAATGACGCACCTGGGTGCACGAATGGAAAAAACGTTGTTTTTTCAGATGGATCCAGGTTCTGTTTACTGCATCATGATGGTAGCATCCGTTTTTGGCGACATCGCGGTGAACGCACATTGGAAGCGTGTATTCGTCATCTTCATACTGGCGTATCAGCCGGGGAGACGGCCCTTTCGGTCACCTTTCTTTCGCATTGACGGCACTATGAAAAGTGGACGCTATATTTAAGAAGTGTTCTACCCTTCATTTGATCCCAGCGAAAACCTACATTTCAGCAGGATAATGCACGACTGCATGTTGCAGGTCCTGTACGGGCCTCTCTGTATACAGAAAATATTCGACTGCTGCCCTGGCCAGCACATTCTCCAGATCTCTCACTAATTGAAAACGTCTGGTCAATGGTGACCAAGCAATTGGCTCGTCACAATACGCCAGTCACTACTCTTGACGAACTGTGGTATCGTGTTGAAGCTGCGTGGGCAGCTGTACCTGTACACGCCATCCAAGCTCTGTTTGAATCAATGCCCAGGCGTATCAAGGTCGTTGTTACGGCCAGAGGTGGTTGTTCTGGGTACTCATTTCTCTGGATCTATGCACCCAGATTGCGTGAAAATGTAATCACATGTCAACTGTAGTATAATGTATTTGTCCAATGAATACCCGTTTATCATCTGTATTTCTTCTTGATGTAGGAATTTTAATGGCCAGTAGTGTATATGAATTTCTGTTTCTGTGTAGCCTACGTTTGGTGTATGTCTAGGGGACTGATGACCTCAGATGTTAAGTCCCATAGTGCTCAGAGTCATCTGAGCCATTTGTTAATTGCAACTTGGCCAATGACTGGGGTGGCTCAGAGTCGAGAAAGCACGCGCAGCCCCCACATAGGCCGCTAGGGAAACAAACCCAGCCTGGTGGCCCTATTCTCTACCTTCCGGCCGCTCTGCCGATCGGATCGGTAGGCACGTGCACCGAGCCGCATTGTTTTTGAAGGAGAGCCTCATGGTATTCTGTACGCATTTCGGAAGCGACGCTGTACGTCTCTAGTGAGCTGAAACGCTGTTGCCAGTTCTCCTCGCGCCAAGCAATCAAAAGCACTCTGCCACTGAACCACACATGCACACTGCAGCACGCCCAGCAGTACAGGCACACTGTTCTTCGCAGTGCAGAATAGTGGGTTTAGAGTACATAATACTGTTCAAATTTCGTTAATCACATGTTTCCATGAGTACATATAAATGATAGGTTACTTGACTGTGCTCTGGAAACTGTAATAAATATTGTATTATGTGATTTTATTCTCATTCACACAATCCTTTTTTTTATTTTACGTTTAAGAATATGAGTTAAAAGTGGTGTGTAGTACCACATTGTACAAATACATCTATAAAAACATCTAAAAATCTCTTCATTTTTTTCAGTTTTTTGTCGTTCCTTGGTTTTGTTCAAAATTCGTGGAGGTACGTTCCATCTGTGCAATTAATTGAAGGCTATTTTTTTATTCCAATAAGCCAACTGCCTTCAATTAGTTGCATAGACGAAACATACCTCTTTGGACCCAAAAACTCGTTTAAAAGATTATCAACAGGAAGATGCATAGAATGTAGCTGTGACTCCCTCCTAGTGATCCACAAGATGAAGCAGCCTATTTCCCTATATGATACATTGATGATTTCGGCCTTCAAAACACAAATTGTGAAACGCCTTTTCGAGAGCTGGTGGCGAATGCGTAGTTTATAGCCTGCATCCGTTGAATCAAAATGTTTCCTATATAATGGTATAGTCTAAAAATGTTATGGCGCGGATCTGTCTAGTACTGTTAAGGATTCGCTCGCTGATAAGTACTTGAGGCAAGCAAGAGTATGAAGGTGATTACTGTTACTTTAATTCGGAGTAATTTAAATCGTACTCTTAGATTCCTGTCTGACCACACACCCGGAAATCGCCACGTATTCGGAAAAAATGGTGAATAACTTGTGACAAAAAAAAATTATGAATTTCACTATCAGTAATTTTATCTTTCATTTCTTGAACGTATGGAAGTCACGAAATCGAAGAGACTCATTACTGAGAGGCGTGCTCCTACATACAAATAAAAACGAATATTTCAGAAAAATTTGCATTTTCTTGACGAGCTTGGCTATTACGTGAAGCTGATGTCACAGAACCTGCGATCTTTGTACAAATGCACTACCGGTCGTCACTTCATGGACCACCAAATGCGAATTGGCGATTGAAGCAGTCAACCCCTAAAAATGGTAACAGATGGAATGAAAACAATCCTTGTAATTCCTGGGCGCAGCAATGTCAGGCATATGGTAGGCGAGATTATGGAGAATGCGATAATTAGAGGCAACAGGATGTGGAAATCATAGAAGTATGTGGCTCAGTCCTGCGAAGGAATCCGCAAGGAAATGACAAAGAAAGCAATATGAGTAGAGACTGACAAGCGTCCAAGCCTCCGACCTTATCCGCTAGTCGGAACTGAACTGCAATGAGCCTTACTCGTTAATTACGAAGACTTAAGGAGGAAACATTCAGAATGTGTCATTCAGTTCAACATCAGAACAGAAGACGTTGCTTTAAACAGTGTTTGATGTGAAGTTGGAAGATATTACTATACAACACATTACTGTGGTGAAGAAAGAGATCTCCCGAGAACACATTTATGAGCCTTAAATTTGGTTATATATACTGTGAACCATACAGTAAGGATTATTATACGTAAGAAGTTGCTGGGTTTGAGAACATCAGGAGTAGCAAACGCAAAGGTCGGCGTCACATTTGACACCTCAAGACATTCGTTAAATAGGTACTGTACAGAAAACCAACAACTACTTTCGTAACCATGGACGAAAGCACACTGAAGAGTAATAGTGACGTTTTTCCTTTGTGAACGACTTCCTGGTAAGGTTTAAAGGTGTAAACTAACAAGACAGTATTGGAAGATTACAACAACGTCTCCACTGCACGATATTTTGGATAAGTTTATCCTTTATGAATAGTTGGCCCGTTTCACATGAATATTGATGCCACAAGCGAAAGGCAATGAGTGGTAAATAACTGTGGCGATAGAGAGTCAAGGTTATTTTTGTAAACATATTGAGAAAACCAGAGATCGCAATAAACTAATAATAAGTTACTACGTATATAGAACAGTTTTGAGAGCATAAAATTACTCTTTCATTACTAAATGATGATTTTTGACACAATTTGGATCAAATTCGGATCACAATCCAGTGATGACATGTGGAGACAATGGTACAGAGTAAGAACCTTGGATACCACCTACTGAGGTCGACTTAGGTGGCTACAATCCATAGTTCGTGCTTCGTTCTATATGTAAGTAGCTTGTTTTTATGTTGGCAGCGCTATGAAGCATGTTAATATCGCTGTCAGGGCTCTGCGCCCTCGGTAAGAGATTCTTTGGTAGGACGGACTGACAGTTAGCGAGTGGATAGGGAAGTGTATGGATATGATATTCTTAGTGGAGACTATGTGTTGGTAGGACATGCATTGTAAAGTGAGCTGGTGTTTTTTTTTGTGGAGAAAATACGCAAGGAAATGTATGACGAAGAATGTTTGTTTGACAATGTTTGGGCAGTGGAATTATTGACAACTATATACTTTCTGGAACTGGATGTAACGTAAATAAGATAAAATTTTCTAGGTACATTGTTTGCTCTTCAATAAAATCTTTCTTTCACTAACCATATACCTCCTAGTACTTAGACTCTATAGCAGTTAGGATATTTTTATTTAGCTGGCTGTAGCTGCTACTTGCTGAAATTGCTGTGGTTCATTTTATGAAGATTTTCTGTGAGGTAAGTTAGTTATGAGAAAGATTGGGGCTTCTGCTATTGGCATTCGTGACTGAAATGAGTTTAGGCAAATAATAGAGTTGGAGGTAGTTTCATGTTTGTTTAATTTCATATTTTTGCAATTTTGTTATTTTTAGGATTTATTGCAATTCAGGGCAATGTGTTTTATTTATTGGAAGTGGTGTTGTCAATTTATAGTAGTTAGGTTGCATTAAGTTTATATATTGTGGATAATAAATGAATAGGGTAAGTCTGAGTTGTGTTTGTCAGGGAAAATTCTGTCTGTCAGTGGTTAATAAAAATAACTAAAGAGGTAGTTTCACATAGTCTGGTGTATGGCCCAAGCATAATCCACATCTGTACGAATTTGATCACCACTTACGAATAAAAGAGTGTTTTTATGTGATAAAGACTATTCCTTATCATATTTTATTACTAGCACCGAGATCGTTATGTTTCCCAAGACCTGATGGACCACTCAGCTAGTGAGGTATTTTTGTAACTTTGGTTAAATACACCAGTAATGTGAGTCAGTGAGCAGCTGTGAAGAGATGGACAAATTATTAACACGACACATCACATAAAAGTACGAGAGACCAAACAATCGAAAATGCAGGATTTGTTTGTCTGTTCTGTGTGTACTGTTCACAAGGCATGCGCCTGTTATCTGGTAGATGTGCATACGTGTGACGTTAAAATGTGTTGTAGTAAGACAAATACTGCCTATGGATGTAATGAGTTGGTGAAGAACATTATAGCTGGAAAAAGAGTTAATGCAAGGCCACATACACATGTGCAGGGTGTTAAATATTTTACAAATCTAGCGAACACCATGATAAAGGTTGAAGTTTTGTGATGTCATCTTACACATATTATGCACACGTGTCTTCCTATCAACTGGGGCATTGATTAAAAGGATATATTAAGTGCTTGAGGATGGATAAGGAAGGGAAATATTAGAGAGAGAGCGATAGAGGAAAACCTGTCATTATAATCAAGGAATATGTCAGTTGCAGTATTAATGAAATATGTAGCTGTAGGCCATACCAAGAATCAATGTAAAGTAGTTGCCAAAATACGTAGAGAGGGTTCCATTCAGCATTAATTGCATGTCCACTAAATGTTGACACAACACTAATTTATCAGTCTTTTTTCAGTTTATGTTATAGATAATAATCCATAAATGTTTAATAGACATAAAGTCATGTTTATAATTTGATGAGCAAATGATTTGATTATTTCGTAACAGGACCAGTAGCTTGAAACTAGACGTTCCAAGGCCAAGGGACTCAGTCACATTTGTAAATATCTGTAACTTTTGCAGACATAACAGTTGTTTTGCTTGATAGTTGACACCAAAATGAGTCATAATTTGTACTTGTATTACCCAAAATAGTGACTGTAATTGTTTGTAAGTAAATTTGGTTTTATAGTAAAATTTATTTCTGCGTTTTTAATATTCTCATGTGACACTGTTTGAGGATTTTACGAGTAACAATAAGACATGCATGAGAACACAAAGCCAACATTTGACCTGAGAGGCAGCTGTCCAGCATTCTTTATGAGGCTGGTGAGCTGTGGAAGGATGCCCTGCATAACAACTTCTGACTGGAGAGTGCACCCGATTGCACCTCATCAGTGGCCTGCTTTTGAGAGCTGCAGACCTGTGGCACATGCCAGCTGCTCCTTACAGCTGGAGGCACTCCTCTCTGCGACTGTTTCTCGCCAATAGCAACATGTGACTCCATTCACGTCAGGAAACGCAGATTATGCCATGTTTGACCCACGTAAGACAGCTGTCATGCCAACCATCCATCAGACCCCGATGTAACACTGCAGAAGTCATCTGATCCACTTTGGCAACATAAATTATCAGGCAGGCTGTAGGACGAGCTGAATCATTAGCAAACCCATGTAGAAGGCCTGAACAACGAATAGTCTATGAAAATTATGACGATAACTACGTCATGCTAAACATATAAATTTTGCACATCTGTCAATGGACATGAACTCGTGCATGATTAGCGATTAACATTTTGAATAACGAGACACAGATAAATGAATTATACTGTTGCAAATGATGCGGTGTTTTTTCGTGGCTTTTGTGTTGGAGAGTAAACATTATAATGACAGTCGCCACAACAATAAATTGGCGGTGTATGGAGACATTTTTTGTTGTTGCTCGCAAGGTAATGGAAGACTGGTCAAATATGCCTTGGGCTCATCAGTGTCCTTATGTGAGGTGCAGACTTGCATATAAGTACAATGCCAAGACAGTGGACCAGACAGGGCATATCTCTAACACACAGCTTGCTTGAGGTCCTCCCACCTGCTTCCCCATCACCACCAGTGTCTGTCGGCTGCAACGTGCCTCATTTATCTCACATTTCGACCTCTTTTGTCCACTATAGCTACACACATACCATTCTCCCAGATACGCATCCACCCCGGACTAAGGACTTTTACATCCTACTATTACACTGTGTTCCTCAGAATGTGATGGAGACCAAAAATCCCTCCATCTGGTGGCCCATAGTGTGGACTACCATCCACCAGCCTTTCATGCCTATGTATGTCCAGATACTGTGGTATAACATAGTGAACAGCAAATTTGCCACAGAATAGCGACTGCACAACATTGATTGGTCAGATCCCCCACTTTGTCTGCTTCACCATCACCACCATCTGGAATGCACCACTTCACAAGAGGTCTGACGCTTCATGCAGCAAATCGTTGTCTGCTATCTCTGAGTGCCACCAGATACAATCAAACTGCGTCCACAGCTGGTGATCTAGCGTTGCTGCCTCCAGATCATATGACCCCAGGTTGGGGATTTTTTCTGCCTGGGGACTGGGTGTTTGTGTTGTCCTCGTCATTTCATTATCATTATCATTAGTGACAGTGGCTCGATTGAATTGTGTGAAAAATCTGACTGTGAAAAGTAGGGACTGTGTACAGGTGTTGGTGAATGAAAAGTTGAGCGTCCCACAAACCAAACATCATCATCATCATCATGAAGATGAAACCGCGAATATTTCCATACTCAGAGGATAAACATTTTTCCGCTGCTGAATATCATGCATTACATGGGTCAAAGAGTGGGCAGTCGCTTACCTGTTTCAAGAGGGACCTAAATCCCACGTCGACTTTAGGACATATTTACGAACAGCTCATGCAGCTCACTAAAACATGATACATTACCGAACATTATTTGCTAACGATCATCGAGGGGTCTTTGTTAGACTTCCACCAAGGTAGGGAGGGCGATGCCTGGAGATGAGGTCACCTACCCCTCCCCCTGACGGTGTCTGAGCTTATGCTGCCTATGATCAATTCTACCTCCGACCTCTGCAGATGGCAGAGCTTTTCTTCTTCTTTTATTTTCCTGTACACAGCATTTATTATTTTTTCTCTGACGCCAACGTATGTTCCACATAATAATAGTCAAATGCAAATAAATAAACAACAACAAAGCTTTCCACTTCTGTTGAGCACTGTGTCTTCCACTTTCCTGTGCTCCACAGACTCAGTGGCAGTGAGGGTGGTCAGGCCTCAGGTTCGAACCCTACCCACATTGCCGCCTGAGACTCCACTGATCCACTATCATTATAAAAAATGTTGGTAGAGTACCTTCTTGCGAAGGGCAAAGTAAACACATTCAACTCTTGGTCTGGTATATGGTGTTAATCTGCCAGGAAGTTTTATATCTATGCACCCTCTGCTGTAGAGTGAAAATTTCATTCTACCAACAAGGCATATGTTGAGCAATTATTCCCATGTACGATTTGCTCCTCTGTAAAAAAAAAGAAAAACTGAATATTTTTAAATGTGTACTTATGATGTCTTGAAAATGTAGTATCTTGGTGTACATCAGGCTGGGGGTTAAGGAGTTCGAATTCTTAAGTAGTGAACTTTCCTTAACACATACCTCAATACGATTTTCAAACATAACTTTTATTCATTTTTCACAATATTAAAAAAGATAATTATGTGTCAGGCCACCTGAGGTAAAGCAAATCGAATTCATTGTGTATGATATGTGTCATATAGTGACAAGAATATTTTTTATTCTTTGAAAATGTAGACATGCCACTATACTGTGTGTAAAATTTAGATACATGTAAAGAAAGTTGAGAATTCGTCATTTGTATGTAGTTAGTTCAGTAAATTCTGGAACTGACACCTATTTTAATCCTTTTCTTTTTGAAACAAAGTTCTCTAAGACTCACTCTTCATTTTAAAGTTCTACAGTGGTAGCACTGAAGAAGAAGAAAAGAAAACATTCTCCCAGTTTCTTAGTGTTAATAATCGTTACATGTAAAGTATGATTCAACAAAAAAGTCTGACATTGTCAGTCTATCAATAAACTATATTATATTGTATCGTGTGCCACATTGGGTTCTTGGAATTCCATGTTTTTGCATTACGTGTAATAATTAGGGATGTCAAATAAACTACATGTTTCTAATTAGTATTATTTTACTTTCAGTTTCTTTTCTTGATTTTCGTATTTGATAGTATTTTATATAGGCACGAATTTATCTAATTTGGCAGCTATAGAATGCAGAGAGTTTTTATGACAAACAAGATATCTGCTTCTGATCGAAATTTTTAAGCTTGGGTACAGCAGCTGTTATGAGACATTGGTGAAGAGGAAAACTGGAATGGCTATGACACTTACCAAGAAAGAGAATAGAAAAGAGGAGGACATATAGAGTCTCCAGGGTTCAAGAAAGGGAAGAGAGTGTATAAGTGCACCAATGTGGTTAACCAATTTACATTGAATATATTAGAAACATTTGCTTTAGCTATTCAAAAGTACTCTGATTTAATATGTTCATATCATGTGATTATCACATTTGATAACATTTTCTGCAATTATTCATTTACATTCATGAGACGTCTGACTGGTATAACAATATTAAGAATCATCTGAAGACTGATGCTAAATGACTGTACATACTCTTGATATTTAATGTTCATTTGAGATAATATAAACAAAGAAGTCATTAAAGTTGAAAGTATTAAATTTACTTATTACATACATTAGCAGAAAATTTACTTGGTTTTTGTCATCTAATGTGGTGTTACATGGTATGGAAAACGTGTGAGGACTTAGAGATCACTTATTTTAGTTATACCATCTAAAACATATTTCAGTTTAAGGGTTAAACTACTTTTCTTTCAACAATAATTACTCATTTTATTAAATAATGCCAATCTTCTGTACCAAAATAAAGATGAAAACATTTTTAGACACTTATACTGATATCACTGAATAGATGAAACCGGAGGAAGGAATGTGTTAAGGACAACTTAAATCGTGATGTGGTTGTGGAAAACAATGAAGGGAATAAAACAGGATAAAGTAAAGAACTTCACTACTGTTTTATACTACTGGACGTATGTCAATAAAGACAATTATTTTGCTTCGTTATTTATTTGTGAATTGGATGCTATCCGAACCATTATTGAGTTGTGGTGGAAACAGAGAAGGAATGTAATGGAGGAAGAATGTCATTTGTATGTGTGTAATTTAGTACATTATTTGAATTTCTTTTGTAACTGTAAGATTGCAATAGCTGCATGAAAATTAATTAAAAACTAAAAAACAGAATAATATCATTTTATAACATTGTTAGGTATTTCTAAAGCTTTTATTTTTGCATTTGAACTAAAGAATACTATGATTTGCTTTAACACTATTGTGTTTTGCTTGTCAGTCTAAGTATCGCTTTGAAATCTAATTCAGTATATTATGTTACTTTCAAATTAAAGAGAAAAGTATTCAAAGAATCATGTTGCTAAAGAAATCATTAGTCTGTATTACTTTTACAAAAACTTGTATTTATGATCCCCATGAGACACTGTAAAATTCGTTACAAAATAAGATCTCTCTTAAAATTCAGATTAATGTTGACAGAATTAATATTAAATAATACAGAATAATCTACGTTGGGATAAATACTCTTGTTGCATAGGGACACAGAAGCCCATGCACCAAAAATGCGTTGTACTGTATGTAGGGTGGATGGTATTGAAACGACCTTGGCCTGTTATAAACCATTACCTAGCACACTACTGGACGACGAAATGAGACACTGATAGTAGTTCACAATACATCTCTGATTAATGAACTACTTGATACCATAAAATATGGATGAAATCTGTCCACAAACTGCACATTTCATTTTAATTGGGTTTCTTGGGAGCATTGTATGTTTTGGTGACTAATCACTGAAATTCGATTTCTATTTCGATATTTCTTCCATTACATTTTGAAAATCCATTATTTTAACAATTGTTATGCTTCTGAAAAAGTTAATTTTTCTATGAAATTATATCTGTTACTTTAATCAGTAAGTGCCATATATCTTAGCATTTAACACCACATGAATAGTAATAACTGCTTTAGAAAATTATAGCCAACATTACTTCATTAAATTATTACTCAAAAAGTTGTTTGTGTAAACTTAATGGTTCTTATATGACACATTGTGAGACCTGGTAGTCAAGGGAAGGGAGGATCCCATTACGATTGTGTGTGGGGTCATAATAAATCACTATTGATTGCGTTTTACAGCTAGAAACAATTTATTTTAAACTAGTAATTCCACACTCAACAAAAATAAAATTTCACAAGTTGTTAATAAAGGAATAAACAACTGTGTAAATAATAATGTTTTCAGTGAGCTACACTTTAGCATAACCCCATTAAATACAGGTACAACAGATAATGTTTTAAAAGAAGCCTCTGTAATCTGGGCAGAAGGCCTTACACGCCAGGAATGGCAATAAATTAAGAACTGTTGAAAACTCACTGCAACTTACATTTTTCAGGTATGAAATATAAAAGGTAAGTCGCCAGAAGCAGAGCAGAAGTAATCAGACAGCAGGAATGGGAGTAAATAAGATTTTAAAGGCTTAACGCTAAAATAAAAATACAAGGCAAATGACCACAATCACGGCTGAAGGCCTTACACGCCAAGAATGGCAATAATCCAAAAAATTTAGAAACCTGCTGCAAAACTGCAAACACAGTAGCAAAAGTTAATTGAAAAACCAAGGAACTGATCACCAAATGGGTGAAATAACACGCTGGTAAACTTTGTAACAAAAGGGCCACGGATGGTTCTCCAGGAATCGACCTCTGAGAAGGTCCGGTAACAAACACTTTCGCGAGCAATGAAATAGGCAGCAAAGAGTTGACTTCACTTCAGAAGATGGTAACTCAGACTAGTGGCCGTCTAAGGAATGACAAATGATAACCTTGCCGAAGCTGTCTGACGTCCGACAAACCAAATGCAATGATGGAAGAATACACCAGAGCTGGAACTGGCGGTCTGCACTACGTCCCCAGAATTCTGTGTTTAGAGCAATCGGCACGAGAAAGGAACCACTACAACCAGAGTAGAAAGCACTCAAATTCGCCTTGGCGACACTACGAGGTGCAACACGAACCCAAGTCACTGGAGAATCGCGAGATATCACAATTGTGGAGGTTTCTCTACTTGGATTCAAATGCACTCATCTTAAAGGTCGCTGAATCTGGTTTCCAACGAGATCGTGCTCCCTCGTGACCAGAGCCCTTCATCCGGCAATCAATTCGTGCCGCCAGAGATGCCCGCGTATTCCGGACCTGGCTCCTCCTGAGTCCCAAACCGAACTGGCCTCTCTGAGAGGGCGGAAACCTACAAATAGCACTAACGCTAGCCGCAGCACAGATCACATTGAACCAGTGATTCATGTTATCTTTCTTTACTACGCATCCTGTAAGAGTTTTTACAAGAATTTTTGGGTGTGTGCTGGTAGAGGGCATATGTGGTTAGAAATGACTGTGACTTGCTTCTAAGTTACATGCTGTGTAATTTTTGCCTTGGGAACTGAATATTGTCAAATATGTGTGAAACACAAGTACTAGTTGCTGTAATGAAACAATTTTGAGAAGAAACATGAATACAAGAAACTGAATGCCAGTGTTTATTTCCGACTGTTATGTTATCAGACTGTTATATAATAACAATGAGAGTATCATCATAGAAATTTATCAGATCCTGGCCTATTATAAATCATTACTTAGCAGATTACTGGATGACGAGATGAGACACCGATTCAATGAGAAAGTCGAGGTGAATATCTCCATTATTTTACATCTGAAGTAACAAAAATTTCAAAACAAATATTTGAAGCGCTGTTACTGATCAGATGCTATTATACATTTATACATCACATTGTACTGAGAGAAAAATATTAGAAAACTATGATTTTATAATTTTTATTGTCTGACTCTTAATGAGATGAAGTGGATGTACTCTTCAGATGTATCGTCTTGTTCCATTCATTTCCGAAACGCTAACTATTACAGGAATAGCTTTGTTAAATAATTGGGAGGAAGTTGTTAAAAAGATTAAAGACAATTTATTCTCTGTTCAGTCAAAGATATGACCCATTGTGGAACTTAGATGACAGAAGCAATTAATTTAGATTTCATACATGAGCACTACTAGGAATTTGCTTTTGAATGCTAATGTGTGTTATGTAAATTAACTCTCATTTACAAGAAGCTTTAACAATAATTGACATTTTAAGTAAACTGGAATCCATTTGATACCAGTGATCCACAGTGTCCACTGAATACTGAAATGTTAAGAGGAACAGTAGTCAGCATCAGACCTCTGTATCACAGAATGAACAAAAATGGACGTCTACCACTATTGAAATGTTTGTAACAGTTAAGACATGTATATGCTCAGACACAGTTTAACCAATATGACTCCTCTGGCGATGCCCTAATGATGACTATATTAATGTCGAAATCTAGGTATGTAATAAATTAAAGATTCCGCGACCGCTTTTGTCAGTCAAAAGATGATTAGCATCGCATTTAGAATTACATATTTATTTATTTATTTCGAGTTGAAGATGATGGGAGAATTTTGTGTGGAGTTTGAGTCTGTCTGCTAGTAGTTCCAAGTGATTTTGTTATTTTTTTGGACAGGATAACAGCTGTTGTGTGACAGTGTCCATTTTTAGCTGTATTGTGATCTATAGAAATAAATAAATTGCTTGAAATCCATCCTTGCAAATTGTTTAAATGAACAATATTCTGCACCATATTGGCTTCTGAAAATTGTTTAGGGAACTATATTGCAAAACCCTATACTGTTTAATACAGTGTGATTGATGATAAATTAGTCTACTGTCATGGGATCATCCTACTTTAACACTCCTACAATGACTGAGCAATTTTTTGCGCCATCTCCTGGGGTGGGGAGGTGGTGTGTCGATGGTGGCGTCATAGGGGTTGGGAGGGGGAGGGGAGTTAGGTTAATGGAGGTAGTTCAATTGCCCTATTTTTCCACAAAAATATGAATTTCCCGCCACATTGTTCTGTGTAGTGGGGAGGACTCAGGTAGGGATCTCCCATGAAGGGGGCATGTGCCAGCTGGGGAAAACCCTTATGTTAGCAGGAGGAGGGAGAATTAATCGGTCAATTAATTAATTTGCATAAATAATTTGATATAAATTTGATAGCAAAACTGCATTCATTCCCACTTTGCTCTACTACTTTCCTGTAGTGTAAATTCTGTTTCACTATATAGCATTGGCACTGGAGACAGCATCACCTTCTTCAGTATGTGGGCATACTGCCTATTATGAAGAGTTCCCTCAGTTTTATGAAACATACCTGTACCCATTGCAGAAATCTAACCCCAGCAGAAACCCATTATCCGGCCACCTCTGTGGTCGTCAGTACGTATTCTTCATGATGTCCTGTCCCTCACGGTCGGTAAAGTACTCTTGGTGTGTCGTTGTTCGTGGAAAACAGCTTCTCAGTTATGAAAATTATCCCACGCCGCATTCATATGGAGCTCTGCGAATTTTCCTCGCTCAGTTCCTTCAGTGTGTGCAGTCCGGCTTCGCTTAGCCTTTGGCGAGCTGTGTCATTGGAACTCGGTAAGTTGCATCATCCATAGACAGAGTGAATATAGGCCCGAAAGACTGCATTCCTGTTTTAAACATTTATTAATCCGAGAACTCCATCCCTGGTCTTGGGGTATTACTCTTCCCCTCTTATCTATTGCTCGTACTGTAACGAGACGTCGGGTCTCTGTTTTATTTTTTCTTCTTCTTCTTCTTCTTCTTTTCATTGTACCTCAGCAGCGTTAACGAGTTGTGAACAATGTTTCCACTCCAGAATAAATACGTACTGCTACAGAAACTGGCATTTGTCAGCTATGAAAGAACAGAGAACCTGAAACGTATTGCACAATAATAATCTGAATGATGTTGATGCTATAAAATTACCGTAGAAGCGACAAGCAGCGTCGTAACATCTAGAAATAGGACTTCCTCATGTATTACAAGAAACCACTGAGCCTCTGTCCTTCTGAGCCCTCGTTAACTACAGAATAAGGGGACCGCAATGGGGACGGCGAAAGAATTGCGAATGGGCGGCTCACGCCCTCTTTCTCCCCTGCGCCTCACGAGTGGCTTCTCACGGACGTTGCTTATAGCAGAGTTGGCGAGGCACTGAAGCCGAATAGAGGACCTTCCCTCGGACGTTGTGGGGATTATCCGGGCAGGGCGCGCTGTCTGTCATCCCGAGGGCTGAGGGCAGGGGACTGAGGGCTGGGAGGACGACGGCCTTTCCTCGGCGGAACAAAGGGCGGCATTCTGGCCGAGGCACACGCACGTAACTCAGCGGACTCGCCGCTCCAGACCATGAAGAAGCGCTCATCCTGATTAATCGGCAGTGCCGTCTGGCCCAAGTCGTAATGCCAAGAGAGTGTACGTGTGTGCCGTGATTGTGGCACATATTGCACATAGCTTCGGGTGGCTGGACGCAAGAATTTTTCTCAAGATTTGTTCAAAACTCAGCTACCGAAGTATTACATCCATACATAATCAACACATCATTCTATTTTCGAGACTGTGAAATTCTAAAGAAACCAGCTATGTTAAACAGTTCCACACTTATATACAAGGTGACCCAAATGTCAGTTTGTCAGACGTGTATATTTATATTGTCTATTGTCAAATCACAATTTATGAAAGATGTTTATATTTTATTAATAGAATTAAGTAGAAATAATTAATATTTGTCATGTTGGAAATAATTGTGGTAACAGGGAATGACTGCACCAAAGTATTGTTGGCGTGAGAGACCACACACTGATATAATTTTAAAAAAGAGCAGGAGGGACGGCGTACGGATACATTTTAAGAAAAGAGCGGGAAAGACCGTGCATTGATACATTTTGTAATGGTAGCATCGATTGTCTGCATGAGAAAGCATTGTCGGAAGGAGAGACCGCACTTTAGCAGTAGTAAGCGAGATGCGAAGCGAATCGGTAGCAGATCTGAAGCAAGAGGTTGAGAGGAGCAATGTGCCTGCCAGCCACCAGCTATGATGTACAAGAGATTATAAACGGATGTACAGAGACATAAGCTAACTATTATCATAAGAATAACTAATATTATTGAATTATTTTCTTTGCCAAACTCAAGACTACTGAAGGTATGTTTGCGCAGTGCTAGTTGTAAGATTATTGTAAAAAGTAAGTCCCATTTGAACGTTTGTAAAATCATTTCTTTACCAACAGTAAATATTTGAAGCGTTTTCAGAATATAATTAAGTTTTGCCAGCAATGTTGCATTACTGATTATAATACATCCCAAAAACCATCAACGTAAAAGTCTGCAAAAATTTTATTGTTGTCTAGAAAAAGAGTAACTATGAATTACGTAACTTCAGTCAAATTAATTAAAGAATAACGTCAGCTTTGGTAATAAATACAGCCACTTATTATGAAAGCCCACCAACAGCTAATAGGGTATAGTAAAACAGAGTAAGTACAGGGTGATTCAAAAAGAATACCACAACTTTTAAAATGTGTATTTAATGAAAGAAATATAATATAAGCTTCTGTTATACATAATTAGAAAGAGTATTTAAAAAGGTTTTTTTCACTCACAAACTATTTCAGAGATGTTCAATATGGCCCCCTCCAGACACTCGAGCAATATCAACCCGATACTCCAACTCATTCCACACTCTGTAGCATATCAGGCGTAACAGTTTGAATAGCTGCTGTTATTTCTCGTTTCAAATCATCAATGGTGGCTGGGAGAGGTGGCCGAAACAACATATCCTTAACATACCCCCATAAGAAAAAATCGCAGGGGTAAGATCAGGGCTTCTTGGAGGTCAGTGATCTGTCACGGGCTGCCTGGTGGCTTATCCATCGCATTGGGTAGTTGACGTTCAGGTAGTTACAGACAGATAAGTGCCAATGTGGTGGCGCTCCATCCTGCAGAAATTTTCCTGGGCTGCGAACAAATGCTTGCTGGATGCGTGCTACATTTTCATCACTCGTTCTCGGCCGTCCAGAACTTTTCCCTTTGCACAAACACCCATTCTCTGTAAACTGTTTATACCAACGTTTAATACACCACCTATCACGAGGTTTAACACCATACTTTGTTCAAAATGCACGCTGAACAACTGTCGTCGATTCACTGCTGCCGTTCTCAATAACACAAAAAGCTTTCTGTTGAGCGGTCGCCATCTTAGGATCAACTGACGCTGACGCCTAGTTAACAGCGCCTCAAGCGAACAAATGTACAACTAAATGAAACGTTATAGCTCCCTTAATTCGCCGACAGATAGTTCTTAGCTTAGACTTTTGTCGTTGCAGAGTTTTAAATTCCTAAAGTTGTGGTATTCTTTTTGAATCACCCTGTATATTCATGGCGCAGTTCGATGTACCAGTCAGATGGCGATCCAGTAACAGTAAAAAAAAAGGTAAGGAACAGTTTTGGGTTATTGCAGATAACAACTGAGGGCCACGACGACGACACATTCTATGTTTCGTCGAAATAATCAGAAAATCACTATTAATAAGCAGCAATTAAATTTGTATGCGAAGATCGAGAAAGAGAATTAATTTCAAAGGGAAGATTTCATTTGTTATTATTAAGCAAGAGATAGAAATTCTAAGGGAAGGTTACATAGGTTATTGTAAAAGGGAGGTTTATCATTAACAAAAGAGGTATAGAGGAGACGCAAGGTTTCAAGTTGACATTTAAAAATGCATTCGCCTAACAATGTAGATAGAGAGGTATAACTTGACACAGCTAAAATAGCACTGGATGTTACTGAAACCAAAAACGTCTGCGAAAGCAGGCGAATCGATGGTCGTTTCTTGGAGGAAATGCTTCCCTGAATTTGTGAGTGGTGTGGCTGACCATGGACGATCTTCAAGGTGAGCCAATACTGCTTTAGGCTGCTTACCATATTGTTCGAAAATTATTGGACTGTAGAAACGTTGCAGCACCAAGCAACATAAATATGTCGATGAGGTTTTAGGCTACTTCTTCCTCTTTGTATGATTTTAGAGCGCTGAGAACTACAAATTTTGTGAGCTGATCTTAGTAGGTAACTGTTAACTTGTAATACCTATCAGGATGGAATTGGATATCAATGAAATCGAAGTGACAGCGGGAACTAAATTCCAGAAAAGAAACCACTGGCTTGCCCACAAAACACTTTTTACAAATTTTTTAATATCTTTTTGCTTCTTCTGACAAGGCTCACAGACTTGAATTTATAGCTCAGTATCGTAACAGGTAATGTACTACTCTGGGGAATATTGTTTCAACATCCAGTCCCACCCACCATGGTCAATAGCCAATTGGGCCTTAAGGAGTATGTCAAATAACCCGGAGTCCGCGAAGGAAGACTGAATAGCAGTCGTGCCTTCTTTAACGGGATAGATCAACTTAGTCTTATTTTCCACAACCAGTATGTCATAGTGTTTCAGCAGCAAATAGTTACATGTTTTTTTTCTTAATGGTCATCTTAGCTTTTTTCACATCGTTTGCAACGTAACCTTCCAGTACTGGTGGTCGTAAAACATTACCTATGTAGGGAGATTACCGTCGCTTTGTCACGTCCTACCGCTCCTACAAGCTACCGTCTGTAGTAAATGGTTTGCTAAATTTGTGTGGTCCACGAAATTTCTGTCACCTGCGACCTATTGCCGGGAATTAATAATTTATAGCGTACGGTTTTACCAACCGCTAAAAATTAGAACGCAACGGATAACGCAATATTTGTTTGAATCTATAGGGCTTAATAGACAGTATAAAGCTTCTATTTGCTTTCATTACCCAGAATTCGACTGTGGTACTGTCTTTCACCTTTATGATGGAGGTAGTAAATAATCAGTCGAGGGTACATATTAATTGATATTTATTCAGTACCGATGGTATTTCAACAACTAGTCGTGCTCTTGCAATATGCATGATCAAAACTGGTCTCTCTAGTTACATGGTTCAGTTTCGCCATATAATTATGGAATGGGACAGAGGGGTGCAGACCTGGCTACAGTGCAATTTTATACAAATCGCAATTATACCTAAAGCCAAGCTTATTACATTCAGTTGCTATAGGTAACTCAGAACAAGTTCAGCAAAGATACTACATGCAAACCTAGGTCAGGGTGGAAGAGTATTTCGCAAGTCTTTATCAAATCAACGGGCATTAAAATCCGATACTTTTCCTAGTGGCGCGAGTGTAAACCATGTATTCTACTTGACGCACAACATCGCCAACAAATCAAATAGTTATGGAGGAGCACTAGAAATATAATCATTTCAATGTTGTTCACACTCGGCCCAGATTCGGTAACCAACAGAAATCCTGAAAAACACGGACACACAAGATTATTCCTTCCTTATTTTACACTCGCCGACGTTTTCAGAACGAAACTACAATTTATCAATGTGGCGGTTGTTCTAACCGACCACGTGGCGCGACAGCTATTTCACAAAGGACACATGCGGAAAATAAATAAAAATCCCACAAAATGAAAGAGCAGATTACGATACTTTTTCAGACCAAAACTACAATTTATCAAGGTGGCAGCTAAAGCAAGTTCACAAAGGAAACATCCTGCCGAAATGTAGGGTTTTCAGGGATCGACTGAAGGGTAGAGCCACGGGTCGTAACACATCTGAAATGTAACGTCCACTGTTCACAGTGCCGTCAATGCGAACAAGAGGTGACCGAGATGCAACGTCAAGGTTAACCACAGCCATGGATCCGAGCTGGTAGCCCATGCTGCTGCAAACGTCGTCGAACTGTTCGTGCAGATGGTTGTTGTCTTGAAAACGTCCCCACCTGTTGACTCAGGGATGGAAATGTAGCAGCACGATCCGCTACAAGCATGCGGATAAGATGGCTGCCATCTCGACTGCTAGTGATACGACGCCGTTGGGATGCAGCACGGGGTTCCGTATTACCCTCCTGAACGCACCGATTCCATAGTCTGCTAATAGTCATTGGAACTCGACCAACGCGAGCAGCAATGTTGCGATACGATAAATCGCAATCGCGATAGGCTACAACCCGACCTTTATCAAAGTCGGAAACGTGATGGTAGGCATTTCTCCTCCTTACACGAGGCATCACAACAACGTTTCACCAGGCAATTCCGGTCAACTGCTGTTTGTGCATGAGAAATCGGTTGGAAACTTTCCTCATGTCAGCACGTTGTACGTGTCACCACCGACGCCAGCCTCGTGTGAATCCTCTGAAAAGCTAATCATTTGCATATCATAGCATCTTCTTCCTGTTGGTTAAATTTCGCGACTGTCGCACGTCTACTTAGTGGTGTAGCAATTTTAATGTCCAGTAGTGTATATGCACATCTGCGTCACGGTGTTCCGTTCACACGCCTATAGTGGTAACATTAACGCGATTCTGCCATTCCTAATTGAAGGAATGGGTGAGGATGCAGCAGCAGAGAATGTCAAGAATTAGATCCATTTTATCAGATAGCATGTAGCACCTGAGGATACGGCAGGCGCGCTTTCTGACGGGGACGGACGTGGCAGCAGCACGGTGCGGTGTGGTGTGCGGAGGCAGCGCCGGAGAGCGTCGCTGATCCAGATTAATATCGCGCTGCGGCGGCCGAATTCTGTCGGCGGTGTGGAGCGGCCCAGCTCTGCGCGGCGGCCGGATAAGGTAATCCCATTAGGGCGCGATACGTCTTGCTTACCGCTCGCCGGCCGCCACAGCACGCCCGGCACCGTTAATGAGCATAAGTCCGCGAGCCAGACACGCCTTCGGAGCCGCAAGTGCCGGTCCTCAGCCAGCAGGGACGGGCGCCGGCGCCCTCTACGTGTCTTGTCGCTAGAACTACTGCGCTTTCACGAGGTAGCGTGAACGCAATGGTTGATCACGCAGTGAAGATTGCCACAGCTGCTGGTGAATCTTTCAGAGTGTACGCTAGGGGTCCACAAACTTTTTTGTTTTTTCCGTTTCGGTCATAGCTTTGTTGTACAACTTCAGAGGTTCACCTTGTTAGGCTGAACCTTGCCGACTTTCTGGTCGGACATCGTAGAGTGTTGTAAATATCGCGAAAGGGGAGGGTGGTGGTGAAAGTTTGTTCGTGGTCAGCTGAGATGATAGTTCCCGAAGATGAAACTAAGCTACACTGTCAAAGATACACTATGTGATCAAAAGTATCCGAACATCTCAAAAATGTACGTTTCTTGTGTTAGGTACATTGTGCTGCTACCTACTGCCAAGTACTCCATATCAGCAACCTCAGTTGTCATTAGACATCATGAGAGATCAGATTGGGACGCTCCGTGGAACTCAGGGACTTCGAATGTGGTCAGCTGATAGAGTGTCACTTGTGTCATACGTTTATATGCGAGAATTCCACAATCCTAAACATACCGAGGTCCACTGCTTCAGATGTGATAGTGGAGTGGAAACGTGGAGGGACACGTACAGCACGAAAGCCTAAAGGCAGACCTCGTCTGTTGACTGACAAAGACCGCCGACAATTGAAGAGGGTCGTAATGTATAATACGCAGAAATCTATCCAGACCATCACACAGGAATTCCAAACTGCATGAGGATCCATTGCAAGAACTAAGACAGTTAGGCGGAAGGTTAGAAAATTTGGTATCCATGGTCGAGTGTCTGCACATAAGCCACTCATCACACCGGTAAAAGCCAAACGACGACTTGCTTGGTGTAAGAAGTGTAAACTTTGGACGATTGAACAGTGGAAAAATGTAGTGTGGCGTGACGAATCAAGGTACACAATGTAACGATTTCCGGATGCGAGTGTGGCGAATGCCCGGTGAACGTCACCTGCCAGCGTATGCAATGCCAACAGTATAATTCGGAGGCGGTGGTGTTATGGTGTGGTAGTGTTCTTCATAGCGGGGGCTTGCACCCCTCGTTGTTTTGCGTGGCACTATTACAGCCCAGGCCTACATTGATGTTTTAAGCACGTGCTTGATTCCCACTGTTGAAGAGAAATTCAGGGATGGTGATTGCATATTTCAACACGTTCGAGCACCTGTTCATAATGCACGGCCTGTGGCGGAATGGTTATAGGACAATAACATCCCTGTAATGGGCTGTCCGGCACTGAGTCCTGACCTGAATCCAACAGAACAGCTTTCGGATGTCTTGGGTCGCCGACTTCGTGCCAGGCCTCACCGACCGACATCAATATCTGTCTTCAGTGCATCACTCCTGAGGAATGGTTTCCCATTCCCTAAGAAACCTTCCAGCACCTGATTGAACGTATGCGTGCGAGAGTGGTAGCTGTCATCAAGGGTAAGGCAGGGTCAACACCAAATTGAATACAGAATTACCGTTGGAGGGTGTCACGAACTTGTAAGTATTTTCATCCAGGTTTCGGCTACTCTTGGTCACATATTGTATGTATGTGTAATTGCTGAATCTCATACAAAGGAGGCCATAAAAGTTCAAATGGAGGAAAAACTCATGCAGTCGCTATTTTTTTATGCAGTAGTAGAATGTAATGCCGTCAACAATATACTAAAATTCCTGAGGGGTGAGATCTGAGCGCGGACGTGGGGGAGTATCTGAAAGTGACTTTTTTTATATTTTCTCGAATCAGTCGTAAATCGCTGCCCTAGTGAAAACGTGTGAAAGTACAAATTTATACTACATTAAATTTCCAAGGAACAAGATGCAATTCATATTTTCTCTGGAACTAATAGCTTCCAAGATGCATGGGATTACTAAATAGCAAATCATTGAAAATTAATGTCCATTGTTTAAAGAAGTGGGGTAAGAATAAATATTAAATTTCATACTACATCTAAGTGCAGAAGTGGAGTAGTACCATACTAAAACGGTGTAGGGTAGACGCTTGAGGGAATGTATGAAGGCTGTTCAATAAAGAATGATCATTTTTTATGGTCATAATTTCTCGTGCTAAACTTTCTTCTTATGATATTCCGTTTGCTTAATGCGCAACAAACACACCGTATTCATTGTTGGGCTCTTGGTTCCCGCCTCTGAAAGGCAGCCTACCGCTGCAGTGGAGGCAACACGCGAGGAACAGTATGCGCCTTCGAAATTCTGCTTTCGTCTCAACAAATCTTCAGCTGAGGCCCATGCAGTGTTACAGGAAGCCTATGGAGAGTCTGTTCTTCCCCACAGCACAACTCGAAGGTGGTTTAAAATGGTTAAAGAGGGGAGATCATAAAATTCAAAGAGATGTGGACCTGGTACTCCAGTTACTGCTCTTACGGAAGAAAAAGTTGTGGTCATTCTTTTTTTTTATTTTTTTGAACAGCGATCGTAGATGGAATGTGGTCGTGCGGTTTCCACTTCCGTACGTCTGCGGACTGAACAATGAGCACGCGATTCCCCATTTGACATACCACACTGTTTCAGAAGAAGAAACTATAGTGTGTTCCACAAAGGTATATCGCCTCTTGCAACTTATGAATCACTGGCGATGCAGTGAGCAGATACGTCTAGATGTTTGTTTGCAATATTTTCCACGACTGCGTTAACAGTGCATGGAATACAAATTAACAATAACAATAACGTAATAACGCATACAAATATAATTTACGGAAATCTGTGAACACTCTTCTACATTGCTAGAGCACAAATTAATTTTTAATCATACAGTATGACAGCTGTAGCGTTTTTCCGGGAAGAGCTATTTTCCCCATCAGGAACTTTGCTCGCTTTTCAGTTTACGGTCATACTATACATCCGCAGTATTTCCGACCCAGTTCTTCTGTGAGAGTTGACGAGATGACTTAACTGCACTCGTGTTTTTGCTAACAGCTATAGTCAGTTTATTCAATGAGTACTTATTTCCAGTAGGTAAGTGAGCTGTTATACATAAAAGAAAGATCAACAGCAGGAGCTGCGAGCTATCTATCATTTTGAAGAGCGTGCCGGAAGGGTAACATTCTGTCAAAACGTATTCAGTAATGTCGATGTCATAGACATTGCTCTCGATTCCTGGATTACTTTTAACCTCTTGAGAGTATCAAATGCCGCACTCTAGTCTCAGTTCTCCTAACATCTGAAGAGCCTCAGAGACTTAAGCTGTCTCCCTTTGCAATGAAAGTAGGTCATCTAAGTATGAAGGACCTTCAGATAGTTCAACGTAAGTCAAGCAATGCATTAGAGCAGATTAATCTTTAGACCACTAACACAATCAGTTCCAGTCCATCAGAAACATTGGCACCCACATTGGAAGATATACTGTGTATGTTTAGTACGTGTGCGCCACAGTGCAGATCGCTCTAGTGTGCCAGCATTTTCTGAATGGAAGAGAATGGTGTAGTCTAACATTACCACAGGTCTTCATTAGAGAAGTGCAGCAACATTTTGGCCATTCGTTAATTTACCACTAAGTGATTACAACACAGTTACACAGATTTACAGCACGTTGTCAAAGACGGCAGCAAGTTGCCACATTTAGCAATTCAATACCCTCTCTTCAACGCACGATTGATCACTGACAATATCACCATTACAAATAAGCATATAGGGACGCATTTTACATAATATCTCACTTAAGTACCAATAAGTACCCAATAAACTGAAAAGAACTACACTATATAAAGACGAGCTCAATGAAATTATTTGTCTAATGGCATGCCCTGTAGTTGCTTCTTGCAACGTAATGCGGTACTGGGACTTGTCTGATCGCTCTTTAGTTTGCAGAACTGCGAAGGAGAGGAGTGCATCACTACAATCCGGTAGCTTGATTTCCCTCACCGACTTATCTTCCACTCACCCACTCCCCCTCTGCATGCCGGCCGGAGTGGCAGAGCGGTTCTAGGCGCTAGAGTCTGGAACCGAGCGACCGCTCCGGTCGCACGCTCTAATCCTGCCTCGGGCATGGATGTGTGTGATGTCCTTAGGTTAGTTAGGTTTAAGTAGTTCTAAGTTCTAGGGGACTGATGACCTCAGAAGTTGAGTCCCATAATGCTCAGAGCCATTTGAACCATTTGAACCCTCTCTTCATACCCCACAATGTATCGCTTAATACGTTAATGCCGCACTTAGACGTGGCACAGATATTCAATATTTGTCCTTAACCCATTTAATTTAACAATAAAAGTCAATTTCATACCGATAAAACATTATTCTTAATAATTAGCTACTGTTCAGTTCCCTGAATCGTGGAAACTATTAGTCCCAGAGAGAAAATCAATTGGATCTTATTTGTTGGAAATTTACTGTGGTTCTGTACTGAAATACATTTTCGCTAGAGGTCGCAATTTGCGTGTTATTCAAAAAAACATAAAAAAAGCCACATTAAAAACAAGAAGAAAGAAAGATTCCGATCTGACGTCTCGTCGACATCGACGTCATTAGAGACGGAGCACAAGCTTGAATTGTGTCAAAGATGGGGAAGGAAATGGTCCACGCTCCTTCAAGGGAACCATCCCGGCATTTGCATGTAGCGATTTAAATAATTCACAGAACATCTAAATCTAGATGGCCGGACGAGGATCTGAGGCACTGCCCTCCCGAACACGAGTCCAGTATGCTAATCACTGTGCTGCCTCGCTCCGTAAATCACCTTCAAATGCTCCCCATTCTCTAAGCTCACACAACACAGGACTTTTAGCATTTTGTTAACGGCACTCCATTCTACCAACGCACGAACAACAGCGACTAAGCAGTTTTCTTTTCTGTATTTATTTCGTTGACTGCGATTGTGCACAGTTCCTCTCAAAATGGGGTAACAATGAAAATATAAATCGAATTAAAATAGCCAAATCCTGTCCGTTCTAAGGCTCTGATTGCGAATATCACAAAGACAATTCCAAATTATCTCTAGTTTTCATTTTACACCGTTTTATTACGGTGAGATAACTATATACCGATTTTTCTGTTGCGTTTAAAATCAAGTATTATAATGGTTTGTCAAAGTCATAATAACTAGTAACAATGGATTATATTATTGTTCCTGGTCTTACTTCTGTTCAATGTTTTGGAGATAAACATTTTCATAACAGTTTAAGTGATCCTTTCGTCTCCCTCCTCTTCAAATTCAGGGACGGATTTGTGGTGACCTGAAAGTGCTTGCATAGTTAGGGTGTACTAAATATTGCTACCTTCTCTGTGAATGGGATAGCCGAGCTCTTGCATCTCACTACAGTGAAAATGAACGGCCCATCAGAAAATCTCTTCAACAAGGTATAAAGAACATTAAGAGTGAACCTCTAGTAGCCCCTAAAATGATTCTCCTCCCACCCTTGCACATCAGGTTGGGTCTCATGAAAAACTTTGTTAAGGGGATGAAAAATATGAGGACGTGTTTAAGTACTTAAGGCTAAAATTCCCTTGCTTAAATGACGCCAAAGCAAATGGGAACATGTTTGTAGGCCCACAGATTCGAGAGCTTTTTGGAGACCATACTTTTGATGGAATCATGCAATGTGATGAGAAGCGTGCATGCGAATGTTTTAAAACAGTCTGTTTACAGTTTGTAGGGAACAAAAGAGCAGTTAATTACAAGGATATTGTAGATAACCTGTTGTCATCTTATGAAAAACTTGTTGCAACATGTCACTGAAAATGCATTTCTTACATAGTCATCTTGACTTCTTCCCTAAAGATAAGACATTGCCTCATTTGAGAAGAGATATGCCGGAAAATGGACCCCTACGATTTTAGCAGATTACTGCTGGACTGTAATAAGGGATGTTTCCGAGTATATGTATAAACGTCAAGCAAAGCGAAAACCGTCATCTTCTGAATTTATCTCTGAACAAAATATGTAATTGTATATATACTACATACGGACTTTCAACATTTGTAATCTTTTATATACAGTTGTGACCAGTTAATTTACATATTTTCTTTTGGGCCTTACATAGTTGTGGTACAAAGTAGACTTACAAAGTATTTTCATTCAAATAATATTATCTTCATTTTTTTAAAAAATTTTACTTGAATACTTCCACAGTTGCACTGAAATTTAACAATGCATAACACATAACATAATTCAAGTAATTGTGCTGGATGATTAATTAGTTAATGGGTCATTTATACAAATATTTAGGTTACTTTTTAAAAAAAAGTACAGCTAAATATTTATAAAGATGATGATTTTGTATCATTTTATATTGAAAAAACTCAACCAACTCAAAATCACGCAATTCAAACATTTCCACTGGAAATTTGTTGTTCAGAGTAATTATTTGGAGTGGTTAGGGAATTGTGCAGTAAGTTTGTATTAAATACAAAAGAGTGTAAGTAAACACCATATAATCCATTTGCCAATTTCTGTCAGGAAATCAGAATACAGAAATGAATTTGACCCATAACATGGAGTGTCTGATCACTCTCATATTTACATTTCAGTAATTTGTAGAATGTTCGTTTCTTGGACAATTAGTCATCACAGCCATAGTCTTAGGGTGTCTCTTGTCCACCTTCTGCACCATGATTCCGTACAGAACACTCAAGATACCTGTACAACAAATCTTTGTCTTAATATCTTTCTCCAAAGAAATAGATTAACTCATTAGGTTTCTGTTACGCGCCCGTATTGATTTCAGTGCGCCAGTAGCGCCATAGTCGCAAATGCTGGAAACGTCCGATACCTCCAATGACTGGTATTTCATCCTTACTAATTGTTTTCCCTTTCTTTTTTTCCTGATTACTCAGTATAGCGCCCGCGTACAGTTTTACTATTCTTGTTCTTCAAGCCAGTCTGCGTATTGTTTTCAGATTTTACTTCCTTCTTAATCGCAGTTTAAAGAAGCTTCTTTTTCACAAAGTGCTCACCTTTGTCTTTCAGCTCACCATTGCCTCAGAACCAAGCAGTACATACTAACTCCATCAGATTCCTTAAGTCAAACTGTTGTAAACTCTAAGACAAAGAAAAGACCACGCACCACGGAGGAATTATCCAAATTGGACGGAAATCGGTAGAGATGATGTACACATAAAGACCAAAAAATGAGTACAGTTTCAGAAAAACTGGATGATTTATTCGAATGAAAAAACTTCACAAACTCAGCAAGGCAGCAACGCAGTGGTCCACATCTGGCCTTTAAGCACGTATGTATTGGGTTTGGCACTGATTGAGAAAGTTCCTGTGTGTCCTCTTGAGGGGTATCGTGCCAAATTCTGTGAAATTGCCGCGTCAGATCGTCAAAATTCCAAGGTGGTAGGAGGGCCCTGGCCATAATGATCCTTAAGTTCTCAATTGGGGAGAGATCGAGCTACTTCTCTGGCCAAGGTGTGGTTGGTATGCACGAAGACAAGCAGTAAAGACCGATGTTCTGTGCAGGGCTGCATTATCTTGCTGAAATGTAAATCCAGGATAGTTTGCTATGAAGGGCAACAAGACGGCGCGTGGAACACCGTCTACCTAGCACTCTGTTTAAGGGTGCCACGGATGACGCCCAAAGAGGTCCTGCTATGAAAAGAAGTGGGACCAAAGACTATTACTCATAGTTGTCGGGCTGTATGACGGGCGATAGTCAGCGTGGTATTCCCCCTCTGTTAGGGAATCACGTCTTTCTCCTAGAACCTCATTGACTGAAGTAAAACTGTGTTCAGTGAAGAGTTCCGCTTCCACCTGAGCCCCCATGACATCGAAGACGTGTCTGGAGACGTCCCATGCAGCTGTGGGATACAGACCTGATTGTTGGCTGCCGTACAGTCAGTCAATCAGGAGTGATGGTATGGCGTATCATTTCTTAGGGGAACCCCTTTTGTTGTCTTCCGAAGCACCCTTAACAGAACAGTGGTAAGTCGGTGATAGTCTGTCTCGTTCTTTCGCCCTTATTGGCAAGCCATTCTGGGCTTTGGAGTATTATGGGCAGTGGCCTGCAACCAGCTCGGGATTTGACGATATAACATGCCATTTGAACATAATTTGCGACGATATCTCTCATAAGGATATCCGACAACTCTATTAACTAATGCCAATCCGAATAATTGCTTGCATAAGGGCCAGAGGTGGACCAACGCGTTATTAATTCGCTCAATTGGAGAAACTCCTCCTCTTGAATGATTTCCATCCCATTCAGATAATTCCTTTGTGTTTTGTGGCGGCTCGTTTTTCTCTCTCATATGCTTAGGGGGCTAACGATATTAGACAGGTATACAAATTTACAGGTTGTTTCAAAAATGACCGGTATATTTGAAACGTTAATACAAACTAAACGAGCAGCGATAGAAATACACCTTTTGTTGCAATATGCTTGGGACAACAGTACATTTTCAAGCAGACAAACTTTCGAAATTACAGTAGTTACAATTGTCAACAGCAGATGGCGCTGCGCTCTGGGAAACTCTATAGTACGATATTTTCCACATATCCGCCATGCGTAGCAATAATATGGCGTAGTTTCTGAATGAAATTACCCGAAACCTTTGACAACGTGTCTGGCGGAATGGCTTCACATGCAGATTAGATGTACTGCTTCAGCTGTTCAATTGTTTCTGGATTCTGGCGGTACACCTGGTCTTTGAAGTGTCCTCACAGAAAGAAGCCACAGGGGTTCATGTCTGGAGAATAGGGAGGCCAATCCACGCCTCCTCCTGTATGTTTCGGATAGCCCAAAGCAATCACACGATCATCGAAATATTCATACAGGAAATTAAAGACGTCGGCCGTGCGATGTGGCCGGGCACCATCTTGCATAAACCACGAGGTGTTCGCAGTGTCGTCTAATGCAGTTTGCACCGCCACAAATTCACGAAGAATGTCCAGATAGCGTGATGCAGTAATCGTTTCGGATCTGAAAAACAGGCCAATGATTCCTTTGGAAGAAATGGCGGCCGAGACCAGTACTTTTTGAGGATGCAGGGACGATGGGACTGCAACATGGGGCTTTTCGGCTCCCCATATGCGCCAGTTCTGTTTATTGACGAAGCCGTCCAGGTAAAAATAAGCTTCGTCAGTAAACCAAATGCTGCCCACATGCATATCGCCGTCATCAATCCTGTGCACTATATCGTTAGAGAATGTCTCTCGTGCAGCAATGGTAGCGGCGCTGAGGGGTTGCCGCGTTTGAATTTTGTATGGATAGAGGTGTAATCTCCGGTGCATGAGACGATACGTGGACGTTGGGGTCATTTGGACCGCAGCTGCAACACGGCGAACGGAAACGCGAGGCCGCTGTTGGATCATCTGCTGCACTAGCTGCGCGTTGCCCTCTGTGGTTGCCGTACGCGGTCGCCCTACCTTTCCAGCACGTTCATCCGTCACGTTCCCAGTCCGTTGAAATTTTTCAAACAGATCGTATCGCTTTTCGGTCCTTTGGTTCCATTAAAACTCCGTTGAAAACTTCGTTTTGTTGCAACAGCACTGTGTTCTAGGCGGTGGAATTCCAACACCAGAAAAATCCTCTGTTCTAAGGAATAAACCATGTTGTCCACAGCACACTTGCACGTTGTGAACAGCACACGCTTACAGCAGAAAGACGACGTACAGAATGGCGCACCCACAGACTGCGTTGTCTTCTATATCTTTCACATCTTGTTGAAAATTGTAACTACTGTAATTTCGAAAGTTTGTCCGCCTGAAAATGTACTGTTGTCCCAAGCATATTGCAACAAACGGTGTATTTCTATCGCTGCTCGTTTAGATTTTATTGCCGTTTCAAATATACCGGTCATTTTTGAAACACCCTGAATATATATACTCGCGGGGGCCCTACACGATATTAGGCAGGTGTAAACATTTCTCTGGCTTTTCGATGTCGCAACACGACGTGGCATGGACTCGACTAATATCTGAATTAGTGCTGGAGGTAATTGACACCATTAATAATGCAGGGCTGTCCATAGATCCGTAAGATTAAGAGGCGGTGGAAATCTCTTCCGAACAGCACGTTGACACTTTCTGATGGCTCAGCATTGAAACCTGCAGCAATTTATAGAAGGGTAGCACTTCCGACATGTTGAACCATTCTCTTCAGTCGTCGTGGCTCCCGTTCTTGCAGGATATTTCTCCAGCCAGTGCGATTTCGAAGATTTGATGCTTCACCAGATTACTGATATTGACGGTACACTCGAGAAATGGTCGTACGGGTAAATCTCCGTTTCATCGCTACCTCGGAGATGCCGTGTCCATCTCTCGTGAACCTACTATACCACCGCGTTCAGAATCGCTTAAATCTTGATAACCGACCATAGTAGGTACAGTAAACAATCGAGCAACTGCGCCAGGTACTTGCTTATAAGAGTTGCCGACCACAACGCCGTATTCTGCCTGTTTACATATTTCTGTATATGAATACTCTAGCCTATACTAGTTTATTTGGCGCTTAACTAATGCCAATCAGAATAATTGTTTGCATAAGGGCCAGAGGTGAACCAACACCTTATTGATGGCGTTTCAGTCTTCGATCACTGTTCTTTACTTTCAGTTACCGGTTTAGGGCTAGCTTCCCATCTTCAGATCATATATTGTAGTTACAGAGTAACTTGTCCGTACAGAACACTCGGTTCGCTGTCGTAAGTCTGTCATAAGACTGAAACGCTATATTTTATTTAATAAACGATCTCGTAATTCCGATTGAGACAATCACGTCTAGTTTGTATATATATATATATATATATATATATATATATATATATATATATATATATATATATATATATATATATATATATATATATATGTAACACATAGAATTGTAGGTTTTAACGACATATTCAGGTGATAGTAGGTCAGCAATAGCAGTAGACTTACCCTCTTATTTTCTGTCTGCTGAAAATAGGAAGAAACTAATGACTTTTATTGGCTCCACGTGCATTCCGCAGGTCGATTGGCCTCTGTCTTCTTGTTTCTGCTTATTACTGATAGGAATTAGAAGCGGACAGGAATAGCTGGTATTCGTCAAGTTTATCTCAATTTCAAATATTGAACGTGTAAGATTTTTACCCACTGTGCTCAAATGCTTACAGTTCCTCTTAGCAGATACACTCCATTTCTGCTTTTAATTGCAGCGATATTGCGCCAGTCCCTCCCGTGTTTTGTTATTTCGTTTCTCGTGTAGCACTAACTAAAGCAGTTGGACGTACGTGAAGGCAACCCGCAGACCAGTGCTCAGCCTTGGCGCTGGTGGGAGGGGAGGCGGCTAGGAAGCCTGCTGCCGCCCCTGCGGGAGCCCCTCCCGTCACCCTCCCCGGCGACTGGCGCAATATTCTTGCCCGGGATTTTTATTAACGGTGCCTCCTTCGTGGATAGGCCGTCCGCTTCACTTGAGACGCCGCGCAGCGCAGCTCGCCACGGCAGCCCGCTGTGCGGTGCGGCGCGGCGCGGGCCAAAGTTAAAATTAAAACCCGCACCGGAAGGCGCCCTAAGCTGCCCCACACCACAGCCGGCCCCACACCCCGTGCACTCCCCTGCCCGCACCACACCGGCACTGTTCAGCCCCTCCATCAGCCGTAAGCTGCTCCGTCAGCAAATTACGTCTGCGGATCATAAACTGCAACTCGCGTAACGACGTGATAAGAATGACGCCGTCTTACGGAAAAGGGGTCCCGCGTGGTGGCGGCTGCTTAGCATTTCACAGTGACGGTAACGTGAAAATTCAGTTGTATCTCTCCCACCGCTCGTCTTATTTAGATATTTTAATCATTTCCAAGCCCCATTACTCACACTAGCGCTTGTCTGATTCAGGCCTAAAAAGGAACGATAAGGGAATAGCAGGAAAGGACTCTCATTAAAAGACACAAGGTGATTCACGGGGTTAAACATCCTCACTTCGCCTTCCTCGGACTGGAAAAGCTCATGACAGAATACCATTTGGTTTCACACGGTTTTCCCTACGAGAGAGGAGAAGAAGAACTGATTGCAAGAGACCAACTACTCAACGACGATACTAAAAGTTGAGTATTATGCGCAGCTAGTGTATCACGTGACTTAACTGTTTCTGTGAATGCCTATCGCGGATCTGCCCCCTCTTCATTATCATAATGGACACGATCCCAGAGATCGCCGGCCGAAGTGGCCGAGCGGTTCTAGACGCTTCAGTCTGGAACCGCGCGAACGCTACTGCCGCAGGTTCGCATCCTGCCGCGGTCATGGATGTATGTGATGTCTTAGGTTAGTTAGTTTTAAGTAGTTGTAAGTTCTAGGGCACTGATGACCTCAGATGTTAAGTCCCATAGTCGTCAGAGACATTTGAACCATTTTTTTGATCCCAGAGATCATCAGAATTTAGAACGGTGGAAGCTGATGTATGCACATGAAGTTCTACTCGCTGCTCAAGACAAGCATGGATGAACCGTTCTGAGCACTCTGGCTCAATATAAACAAGTCTTAATACCTTCGTCCACAAAATTCACCAACAGACACCTAATTGAGGAGTTATTTTATTTTGTTTGATTACCAGTTTCAGCATTTCACTATGACATCTTAAGGCCCCTTATGAATCCCTCAAAGATAAATGACATTGTTATACAGTGCCATATATTCCTAGATGTCGTGAATTCAGAATCACATCCTAAGTGTTTCATTCGAAGTAAGTCTTCGGCAAGGCATTACTTACCGTTTTAGCTGGCGATCGAAAATGATATCACATATGTCTTAAGAGGCGTCTTTCGTAACAAAGGGTGCAGTGTCTCATCGAAAGCGTTGACACCACGCACAAACTGATTCAGATGTATACTACTGTCCTTAAGTTTGGAAACACCATGATGTGTATTAGTGGGGGGAGGGGGCAAAATGGGAGTGTAAAGGTTTTTATTTTTAAATTACCGCTACCAGTAATTTAAAAAAAAAACATTACATATTTCTTGATACAGTCACTGTCGAAAAATTGTCAAAATGGTTAAAAAATGGGAGTGATCTACATGAGTTATTGGCTAGAACACAAAATAGTATGCTCACATAACGAGTAACAATGACACTTACAGCATTGTGAAGACAATAATGGTACATATGCATTCACATTAGTATATACCGATACTGCTCAGTTTTAAGTAAGCTAATTTCACCTCTCCAAGGAGTTCTGATAAAGAAAAACCCAGGTGGCGGGAGTAGACGTCACAGCTGTCTAGAGGTTTTTTTGTTCAGATCTGTTCAGTAGTAGTTAAGCATGTATGAACGTTGGACACGCCTCAAAAGATGCTAGTACACCCAGTGAGGCCGGCCGCGGTGGCCGAGCGGTTCTAGGCGCTTCAGTCCGGAACCGCGTGCCTGCTACGCTCGCAGGTTCGAATCCTGCCTCGCGCATGGATGTGCGTGATGTCCTTAGGTTAGTTAGGTTTAAGTAGTTCTAAGTTCTAGGGGACTGATGACCTCAGCTGTTAAGTCCCATAGTGCTCAGAGCCATTTGAACCATTTTGAACACCCAGTGAAAATAAATGAGAATGACGACCGGGTGCTAGGATTCACGGAAAAGATAATCACTTTGCACGGACAAGGCAATGGTGTCCTACAAATGTCAGAGAAACTCAAGATTTCCGTTAGCGGTGTTAAGACCGTACACCAGCATCGAGGCTCATATGTTAAAGAAAATATCAGAAGTCCAGGAAAAGTATTTGGTAGCGAGCAGTAAATGTAATAGATTCAGAAATGTCTATGAACTGACTGCTGAACTACCCTTTAACACAACTAGCGATACACCAGTGGCTGGGTTAACTGTGAGATGGCACCTGGCAGAAAACACTCTACAGCGTTATTGGCAGCAAGGAAACCGTTCTCGTGGCCTGTTAACACCTAAAAAGGCTTGAATGGGCTACATCACACCAAAAACGGACAGCAATGGATTGGGAAAGATTTTTATTCTCTGATGAATCCAATGTCGAAAAACAGTGACAGAAAAAAATCGCAGCATCAAAAAATTATTAATGTAAAGTAATGAAACTTAGGGAATAATATTGCAAGTTAATGTAAGCTCAGGATTAGCCACTGAAAATGTGAAATGCTCGGGCATTAACAACCGGGATAACAGCCAGAATGTTAAATGCAAACATGCAAACGTGGATACAATGTGTTGTACAGGTGGCGGATGTCAGTCTGTGGAACGAAGTTCCATGTCTTTTGCACTTGTTCAGTCAACACAGAGATGCTCTCTACGGAAGACGCTGGAGTTGTTCCATATGTGCTGGACTGGAGACAGATTTGGTGAACAAGCAGTCTAAAGCAACATGTCGACGTTCCATATAGCATGTTGGATGGCAACAGTGGTATTTGTGGTAGTGTTATCCAATTGGAAAACACCCCCTGGAATGCTGTTTATGAATGACAGCACAACAGATGGCATCATTAGATTGATGTAAATTTTGCAGTCAAGAAGAGTGGGATAACCAGGAATGTTCTCCAGCTGTTGCAAGAAATCGCACCCCAGACAATAACGCCACGTGTGGGTCCAATGTCTCTAGCATGCTGGCACCGAGGCTGAGTTAGCTTTCATCAGAAAACACAACAGACCTTCACCATACCCTTCAATGATCTCTCGCTTGAGAACATTGAGGTTGGAAATGGCAGTGGTTAACGGTCATTGGAATGTACGCCATAGGGCTTCTGTTTTTCTTGATGTGTTGGAAAATTCAAATTACAGCAGGGATAATAAGGGGAGGCGATGCAGAGTGTAATGGGAGGTCGGATAGCACTGGACAGCGAACGGTATTGCACAAGAGGTGTTCCCATACTCTAGTGCTGGTGGAAACTCTGAAAGTGCCACTTTTATGTGGCCTATGGAAGAATAAATGTTCGTTGAATAAGGAGAACAGTGTGTTTCCTAGTGGTCACAAGTTAATTGTTTCTAGCGAGTTTTTGGTGGCCGGACTCGGGCGCTGTGTATTGTTTGTAAGAATGTAATATTACTTTTTTTGTATCCTTACCAGCAAATAATATCTTGTAGGGAGCGACAATGCCTATCTCAAGCAATGCCAATGACAACGATACACGGCCACAACGGTACGTTCAGGTTGTATCGGAGAAGCAATATCAGGCAGTTCCGGACAAAACAGATACCATACAAACTTTATTTAAGAACGATGAAAATAACGTGAAGGAAGCCCTACAAAATGTCAGATTTCTTGAAAGGAAACTCAAGGAAGCGAATGAGAAATATTCAATTGCAAGAATTAGATTAGGTAACAGACTTAAGGCTTCAGAAGGAAACAAAGAGGTACCCCGGATATCTGTAATAATATGTTTAGTCTGCGAATATTCAGTGTTAAACAGAAACATTATAGAACGATCAATGAAGCGTTCGAACAGGTTTGTATTCAGTGCCGCATCTATAAGGGTTGCGTCCTTGACAATTGCTTCCATGTAGAACTGAACAGTCATAACTCTTCGTGTGATAAGTTTTCAGCAATGGTTAAACCAATATTTTGATGTCTGTTTACTCTACGCAAAACTTTTACTTCTAAACTTTATTATGAATTTGACACGTTTGAGTCAGCATTTCCTCGACGTGGAAATTTAGTGTTATGGTGTATAAGGAGGAGACAAATGAAAACAAGACACAGGGGAAAAATGTAAGGAAACTCTTTCTTATATCAAAAGTGACCGCCGCAACTGTTAATGCAATTTTCTCACTTTGAGAAAAGATGATCAATATTCTCGGGAAAAAAATGTTTGCCGTTGGCTACGGAACATGATTGTACCTCGGAGTACTCCCCATCGTCCGAAGGAAATCGACAGGTGGCAAACGCGTTATCAAGGTTTTCTCGACATTTCTGCGTCTCATTGGAGAGGCCTTACACAGTCCTCATTTAGTAACGACTCTCCCATGCGTTTTCCAAATTTTGGTGCGCTGAAGAACGACACTCGTGGCCGTCGAGTTGCTTCGGGCGAAGAGGTGCACGCCTGTATAGAATTATGGTTCTGTAGGCAGTCGCAAGCGTTTTTCACTGAAAGCATTGATCACCTAGTCTCGCAGTGAGATAATGTATTAACAACTGTGACAGTTGCTTTATTCAACAGGAAGAGCTCCACAAACTGTACAAACCTCTGTACCTTGTGCAAGCTTTATTTCCTCGTGGTATTGACTGACAGATTTGCTGGATGTCCTGAGAGATTTCTGTCCAGTTGGCGCGTTACAACGCCGAAATCCGGAGCTCGTTGTAGTTGTGAGTTGGGAAAAGATCCGATGACCTTGCCGGCCAATGCAGTGTTTGGTAAGCATGAAGATATGCAGTAGAACCTCTTGGCGTGTGTGGATGGGCATCACCTTGCAGAAATATAAGACCAAAATGGCTTGGAATGAAGGGCAACAAAACGGGCCGTGGGATACCGTGAGGGTACTTTTTCTGGTTGTTTAGGCTGTATGGTGGCGACAGTTCGGTAGCCATACCACCACTGTCAGATGTGTCACCAGAAACGTCTGTGGCCTGAATCCTCATTGGAATACAATTTTCTTTGTCATTAATCGCGCTTCGAATGTAGCTCCGATAACCAGCGGACGAATCTGGAGACGTCCCAGACAGAATGGGATACCAACCTGACTCTCCACAGCCATGTGTCCCGATAACCAGGAGTGATGTGGTCTATAGTCCCATTTCGTTTCATACCAGGTCCTCTTTGACGGCCACTCGAGACACCCTTACAGCACAGCAGTACGTCGTTGATATTCTGTGCCTCGTTTTGCTGCCCTACGTCATCCTGGCCTTAGATTTCAATAAGGTAATGGCCACCAGCGCACAGTGAGATATTCTCCTTGTCAGGGTGCTTGCCAGCCCCACCTTGGTCAGTAAGTTCGCCAAATCTCTCTCCAACAGGGGACTCTTGGAACCTTATGAGCATGGCCCTTCGACCAGTTTGAGATTTTGGCTCTCTAACGCGTCAATTGCGCAAAATTAGGCTCCATATCCCTCAGACATTCAACCACTCTATCAATCAATATTGATCGAAATATCTTCTTGGATAAATACCAGGGGTGAGCAAACGCATTATTGACGGGTTCAATTTGTTGAGCTCTTTCTCTTAAATAAATCATCCAATATTTCTGACATTTAAAACACTGCTTTATTTGTGCACATACATCACATCTAACAATTTCCCGCTTATTTCGATAATTCGTTCTTGAAACGAAAATTTTTTTAAACAGTTGTGCCGATTATTTTTGCGATCATTAACAGCTTGTTTACATTTTTTCCTTCTGGATCGGTTTCATTTGTCGGCTCCTTGTATTCTATGAGCTAGAGTGGACCAGTTAAAACAATTTTGTAATGATTTATTTACACATCACAGATTCATATCTGATGATACACTTCAAAAATTTAGACGACCAAAATGCAAATTATGGTTAAAATATGAAACAATTCTGAACATTCAGTTTCATAAATCTATTAAGTTGGTGTTGGTGTTGTGGTCTTCAGTCCTGAGATTGGTTAGATGCAGCTCTCCATGCTACTCTATCCTGTGCAAGCTTCTTCATCTCCCAGTACCTACTGCAACCTACATCCTTCTGAATCTGCTTAGTGTATTCATCTCTTGGTCTCCCTCTACGATTTTTACCCTCAACGCTGCCCTTCAATACTAAATTGGTGATCCCTTGATGCTTCAGAACATGTCCTACCAACTGATCCCTTCTTCTAGTCAAGTTGTGCCACAAGCTCCTCCCCAGTTCTATTCAATACCTCCTCATTAGTTATGTGGTCTACCCATCTAATCTTCATCATTCTTCTGTAGCACCACATTTCGAAAGCTTCTATTCTCTTCTTGTCCAAACTATACGAGTATATCGTCCATGTTTCACTTCCATACATGGCCACACGTCATACAAATACTTTCAGAAATGACTTCCTGACATTTAAATCTATACTTGACGTTAACAAATTTTTCTTCTTCAGAAACGCTTTCCTTGCCATTGCCAGTCTACATTTTATATCCTCTCTGCTTCGACCATCATCAGTTATTTTGCTCCCCAAATAGCATAACTCCTTTACTACTTTAAGTGTCTCATTTCCTAATATAATTCCCTCAGCATCACTCGACCTACTCGTAAGTCGACTACATTCTCTTATCCTCGTTTTGTTTTTGTTGATGTTCGTTTTATACCCTCCTTTCAAAACACTGTTCATTCCGTTCAACTGCTCTTCCCAGTCCTTTGCTGTCTCTGACAGAATTACGAGGTGCATTCAAGTTCTAAGGCCTCCGTTTTTTTTCTAACTAACTACTGACCCGAAGTCGATGAAAGTGGCGTTACTTCTCGACGTTATCGCCCTGCAGACGTACACATTTTTCACAACGCTGACACCATGATTCCATGGCAGCGGCGAAGGCTTCTTTAGGAGTCTGTTTTGACCACTGGAAAATCGCTTAGGCAATAGCAGCACGGCTGGTGAATGTGTGGCCACGCAGAGTGTCTTTCATTGTTGCAAAAGCCAAAAGTCACTAAGAGCCAGGTCAGGTGAGTAGGGAGCTTGAGGAATCACTTCAAAGTTTTTATCACGAAGAAACTGTTGCGTAAAGTTAGCTCGATGTGCGAGTGCGTTGTCTTGGTGAAACACCACACGCGCAGCCCTTCCCGGATGCTTTTGTTGCAGTGCAGGTAGGAATTTGTTCTTCAAAACATTTTCGTAGGGTGCACCTGTTACCGTAGTGCCCTTTGGAATGAAATGGGTAAGGATTGCGCCTTCGCTGTCCGAGAACATGGACACCATCATTTTTTCAGCACTGGCGGTTACCCGAAATTTTTTTGGTGGTGGTGAATCTGTGTGCTTCCATTGAGCTGACTGGCCCTTTGTTTCTGGATTGAAAAATGACATCCACGTGTCATCTATTGTCACAACCGACGAAAAGGACGTCCAATTCATGCTGTCGTTGCGCGTCAACATTGCTTGGCAACATGCAACACTGGCAGCCATGTGGTCGTCCGTCAACATTCGTGGCACCCACCTAGATGACACTTTTCGCATTTTCAGGTCGTCATGCAGGATTGTGTGCACAGAACCCACAGAAATGCCAACTCTGGAGGCGATCTGTTCAACAGCCATTCGGCGATCCCCCAAAACAATTCTCTCCACTTTCTGGACCATGTCTTCAGACCGGCTTATGCGAGCCCGAGGTTGTTTCGGTTTGTTGTCACACGATGTTCTGCCTTCATTAGACTGTCGCATCCACGAATGCACTTTCGACACATCCATAACTCCATCACCAAATGTCTCCTTCAACTGTCGATGAATTTCAATTGGTTTCACACCACGCAAATTCAGAAAAGGAATGATTGCACGCTGTTCAAGTAAGGAAAACGTCGCCATTTTAAGTATTTAAAACAGTTCTCATTCTCGCCGCTGGCGGTAAAATTCCACCTGCCGTACGGTGCTCCCATCTGTGGTACGTAATGACAATGAACGCGGCCTCATTTTACAACAATGCTCATGTTTCTATCTCTTTCCAGTACGGAGAACAAAAATCGGAGGCCTTAGAACTTGAATGCACCTCGTACAATGTCATCGGCGAACCTCAAAGTTTTTATTTCTTCTCCTTGGATTTTAATACCTAATCCGAACTTTATTGCATGCTCAATATACAGATTTTATATCATCGGGGTTAGGCTACAACCCCGTCTCACTCCCTTCCCAACCACTGCTTCCCTTTCATGTCCCTCAACTCTTATAACTGCCATCGGGTTTCTGTACAAATTGTAAATAGCCTTTCGCTCCCTGTATTTTACCCCTGACACATTCAGAATTTGAAAGAGAATATTACAATCAAAATTCTCAAAAGCTTTCTCTAAGTCTACAAATGCTAGAAACGTAGGTTTGCATTTCCTTGATGTTTCTTCTAAGATACGTCGTAGGGTCAGTATTGCCTCACGTGTTCCAACATTTCTACGGAATCCAGACTGATCTTCCCCAGGGTCGGCTTCTATCCGTTTTTCCATTCGTCTGTAAGGCATTCGCGTGAGTATTTTGTAGCTGTGACTTGTTAAACTGATAGTTCGGTAATTTTCACATCTGCAACACCTGCAAATTGTGGATAAAATATGAAACAGTTCTGAACATCCAGTTTCATAAATCTGTTAAGTAACTTGTGAGAGTATTGTTCAATTTGCAGATTGTTCCACTACAATTTTTTAAAAATCTTATGCCTTTGAAAAGATTATATGTCCGATACTACTTGAGTTTTCCCGATCTTGAACAGTTTCCTTTGCCTGTAGTATACGACAGTGTCTTCGTATTGTCTGGTCTAAAAGCCCAGGCTCTAATCTTCTTGGTGGTTTCGAAACTTTGAAATACAGTAAGGGAAAATAAATTCTTCAGAACGGGCAGTGTATAGCTACGCGTAGCTTCCAAAAAGAACGTTTCTGACTGCTCGGCAGCGAAGGTGCGATTCCGTGAGCGCAGTAGGGACGAGTGCTCGTGGAGAGAGACCCGGTGCGCTGCTGCGGATACGGCCAGCCGCTGCTTCTGAGCGCCGGTGAATGGCGTGGGTGGCAGCCTTGATGGATTAGGCAGACCGCTGGGATCCTCCCGCCCCCTCCACGCTCCTCCTTCTCCGCCGCAACACCACTCCCCTTCTAGCCTGCACTCGACCTACCTGGGGCTTGCGGGCGCACCGCGCAGGATTTAATAAGGAGTCTTGCGGTACTGCTCCGGTTTCCTGCCACTGCTCAGATTCTGGAAGCCACATCCGCTCTCGGCTAGTCGCAATAAAGCGAACGCCGGAAATTGAAGCTGATAATTGCAGAGGAAAAGTCAATAAAGTTTTGCAGAAATTATGACCGAAGCAACAGAATGGGGACGGGGGAATACGTCCCTGTAGGCGGTGCCCTCTGAAAGACGGAGAATTAGCGGTGAAAAGTGTCTGTGCAGCACAGCGCTGCGGCACAGTTCGTTGGTAGAATTTAATTAACTGTTTCAGTCCTCTAATTACTGCCGAAAGCAGTGTAGGTTACTAGGAAAGTCTTAAAGACGTTGCCCGGTGCTCGTACTGTATCACACTTCATATTTCGCAACGTACACAAAGATTTCGCAGATATACATAAGAGGTTTGAACAGTTCTCGGTGCACTTAACGAGTTAATTCCCGATGAAAATCCAAGTTTTGGGCAATAACGATCATTTAGTGCTTTGGAAACCGACTGACTAACGAAGCAATAACCGAATGACAGATGTTATATTTCCCACTGCGACTAGTCATGGACCGTGACCTTTCTTTTCCTTTTTCCTTTTCTTCTTATTTATTTATTTAGCTCGGACATCAGTCTTCCATCTACTTTGATGCAGCTTATGTTGAATCATTTCCTGTGTCAAGCTCTCCATTTCAGAGTAACACTTGAACCTAAAGCCATCAGTCATTTGTTGGATGTTTTCCAGCCTCTACCGTCCAATACAGCCTGGGGTAGCGACACTTGTGAGGAGCGACATTTGTGAGGAGACCTGACCGAGCAGGTAGCGGGCGGTCTACAGGGATACCAAACAGGTAGCACGCCGCAGTTCAGTACTGCATCGTCACATCACTGCCGTCACACAGGAGTGCAAAACGATCGTTGCAACGCATCAGACAAGGAGCATGGGATCTATACAAGATCCGACCGATTCTGCAGGAATATTTCGGCAAGAACATCATTTGCTAATGAATGATTGGAGCATATTTTTACTTGCAGATGACGACAGAGGACCAAATGATAGGACACTGGTGTTCGCCAGCGAAAGGAGAAAATCCTGTTTAACAGACTGCAATTCGTTCTTTGTCGATGGAACGTTCAAAAGCACCAGCAAGCAGTTTGGACAATTATTTCTTGTTCATTCCGATATTTCTAGTTTCGAGGAGGCAACAAGCACAGTTCCAACCTTGTACACTTTGCTACCCAACAAAAAGTGAGAAACGTACGATCCCTTTTTCACAGCTGTTGAGAGCAACGTACCTGGATAGAATACTACAGCTATCGTGATGGATTCTGAAACAGCAATCATCCTACCAGTAACACATGTGTTTCCTGATGCAAAGATTAATGGCTGCAACTACCATTTCAATCAGTGCTTGTGGAGGCAAGTGCAGAATTGCGGCCTTGTTGCTGCCTACAAGGAAAACAAAGAAATTCGTTTTCACATGAGATTGTGTTCCGCTTTGGCTCACATTCTCCTGGACATGTTAGATGATAGGTGGTTATGCATTCAGGAGAGCACGCCAGATAATGAAAAACTGCAGGATTTCTACGACTATTTTGTTGAACAGCGTTTGGATAATGAAGACATGCAAAGAGATATATGGAACTGCACAGGAAGGCGTCACCGCACCAACGATGTTTCAGAAGGATGGAATCGGAGGATAAATACATTAATTTTGAAGGTTCATCCAAAATTTTACTCCCTAGTAAAAATGCTCAGAGAAGACGCAGAATATCATGTGCCCCTACTAGTTTTAAATCAGGTCACGCCGATAGCCCTATTGTAAAAATTGTAAATAAATGATCATCCTGTAAATAGTTTAAATAAATATATTACGGGACGAAGAGAGAACATCTCCTTATGGTGTTCCATGGAAACGACACAAAGTCGGCTAAATGTCCTTTGCAAATTGTAAAAGATTCACTAATGAAGCCTGAAAAGTCATAGCTTTTCTAGATATCACAATCAGCATTTTTGTGAAGAGAATTTTAGAAACAATGTCTGTTTGAGTGGACGATGAATACATCGTGCTTCAGTACACAAATTGCATTCCTTAACGCTAATTGCTAGCAGGACTCAGATTAGACCTCAGTACACTTCCCTGCGTGGTACGGAAAAGTTGAGGTTTATTTCGAAATAATTAAAGGAAAAGTTTCTACCGTGAACCAAATAATTTAGTTAGCTCCTCTTAATATACGGTAAAAGGTTGCTGCCACTCCTATCATATCAAATTTTGGGTGAGGGATTGAAAAATGGAAAACATTTTCGGTTTCTATATTTTCTTTAAAATACATCGTTAATTATGAGGTTGAGCGAAAATTATACCCTATGTAAGATCAATCGGAACAAAAATTTCAATGAAAAAGGTCTTACGCATAACTGTGCTGCAACTAATGGTTGACATGATATCGTGGGGGCAAAATCAGGTCCGTTTTCTAATTTGACCAAGGCTACTCTTCCTTGCCCAAAAAAATTCTGAAATAATGTAACCCGGCTGCACAGGAGGAGTGTGAATGTCCCTCGGCAGCTGCCCGGGCCGACACAAGCCGAGCGCCCAGTCGCACTAAGCGGCAGCAGGCAGTGGCCGAGCAAGTAGTGGCGCAGAATTTGCAACACACCCTGTGGCGGTCCCTTAGCATCCCGAATTTCTCTCAAGTGTCGCCTTTTCTAACCTATAGTCTACACTTTCTTCTTTGCATAAGCACGTGAACAAAAATACAAAGACTAAATTAATTTACAGTTTATCACACAAGTGCTGCTGCTGCTCTGCTGCGCATCCTCTCGGCTCGGTGGCTGCCAGATGTTGCTTTAAAGTATTTTCTGCGTCAGATATCTGGCCCAGATAATAGCGTCACAGCGTCGATGCCGCTAACCTATCTGATTGACTGAAAAGTCCAGAATGTAAGTTTCAAAAATTCTCCTATACTGGCGACGACAAAATGGATGCTTCGCGTGTTTACATCAGCCTACATGATACACAGATCAGTCACACCAGCAGTACTCAAGGGAACCACGGTCGATATACTCTAATTTCAGAGGTCGACACCGACGTGCGGGCAGTGACATCAGGCCAGTTTTTGGCCGAGAAGTTCTGCAAAACCAACAGCCTTAGAGTTTTGCCCCCTATTCAAACCGTCCAGGCTTCTCGCAACATATTCGCTCAGGCCTGCCTCAGTGAAGAGGAATTTAAGAATCTCATTCTAGAAGCCGCAAGCTCTGTATTTCACTTCAACAAAGTTAAGAATATATAGCTATGAAATTTAAGTAGAATCGCAAAGCGATATTTGACAGTATTGTCACAGTGACTACTTCAAAATAATGTGTTAGACTCCAAGGTGTCTGACGTCTACCTATCTCTGACTTCTACCACATTTCAATGTAAGATGCGCACAGGTGTGACAGAAACAATACTAGCAGTTGTTGAACATCCTTGCAAGTTTTAGTTTATACTGTGAGAAAGTATCTAACGTTTAGAAGTACGACGGTGGACCAGAAAGTATAGCAACGCATTCTTTTTCTCAGGTGAAAACAATGCTACGACTGCGAAACGTTATGTGTGTATTATCTGAAGTCTCTTGAGTGACAGCGCCAAGTTTCCGTCACTTCCGACAGATATCGTAGCTGCAGGACAGTTTGAAAATGGTGTCTGTAGGTGATGTACGTTACAAGCCACTTGCCGTCATTGAATTTCTCACTGCAGAGAAAAAATCTGGGGAAATATTCACAAACGCTTCTGCAAAGTTTATAGAGCATCTGCTGTCGACAGAAGTACAGTTAGTCGCTGGGCACGGAGGCTGAAGTAATCAGAAGGCGGTTCGGCGCAGCTCCGCTATTTGCAGCGGTCGGGGAGACTATCTACGGCTGTCACACCTGACACAACTGACCAAGTTCCGTCGGACTTCCACTTGTTTGGGCCATTAAAGGATGCCATTCGTGGAAGACATTTTGAGGACGATGAGGAGGTGATTCATACAGTGAAGCACTGGCTCCGCCATCAGTACAAGACTGGTGCTGATAGGGCACACGCGCCCTTGTTTCGAGCGGGAGGAAGGCCATAGATCGGAAAGGAAATTATCTGTACATAAAACACGATCCCTTCGTGTGTGTAATTTTCATTATGTTGAGTGTAGAGCTGATGAAGAAAAAAATGCGGTGCATTATTTTGTGGGCAACCAGCTGTATAACTGAGACTAACTTTTGTTACGTTACGCATTTATTTTAACATATATATTTCTGAGTAATTCATTATAATTTTATGTAAATCTTTGTAGTAATTTTGCTAAATGTAATGAGTAAAACGGTACTACTATACCAGAAGGACACAGAGAGGTTGCGGTTGATAGTTGGAGAGCCAGACAGTCCGAGTATTAAGTCAAGGATAGTGGGAAAGCGAAACAGTTTCATGTCGGAATGAAGTGTGTGCCAAGTACCGCCGAACACGGTACGGTACGTACTTAACCCTGCCTTTTATAGTGAATGAAGAAGGTATCAGACTAATTCTAATGCGAGTTCCGTGAAGTGCTACAGACTTTGATGGCAATCTGTACGTGCGTAAGCCGGTAACTGTCGCTTAGCTGTACTGAATTAGGTGCTGTGACGTGAGCTGCAGAAATTGATAAAAAAATTGCTCTGAGCACTATGGGACTTAACCTCTGAGGTCATCAGTTCCCTATAACTTAGAACTACTTAAACCTAACTTAGGTAAGGACACCACACACATCCATGACCGAGGCAGGATTCGAACCTGCGACCGTAGCGGTGGCGCGGTTCCAGACTGAAGCCTCTAGAACCGCCCGGCCACTCCGGCCGGCGAAATTGCACCGTCCCTAGCCATATCGTACTGTGTATAAAATAGATATAAGGTCTCAAATGGCGCTACTGAGTTCGAAAATATACCAAAGGAGTAAAAAAGTGACACTAATTGTTGGTGTGCAGATTTCTCACTGAACTATGAGACCGCAAGCTATTAAACAGAAATAAATTTCTCTACGCAGAAAATGTACACTAGGAAGCCTCCCTACACAAGGATATTCTCAAGTCGCTGGTAGACAGTCATCGGAGAATGAAAAACTTGTATGGGGCAGGACGTTTGTTGAAAACCACCAGTGTTGAATGGTGCACCAACTTCCGTGCTGGTCGTAATTTGACACAAGACGCCAGTCGATCTGAGAGGCGAGCCTCATCAACACCAACTCACGTGGGAGACAGTCGAGCATCTATCCTATAGACCTGATCTCTCCCCATGCTTTGTTCCTGGCCCTTTAAAAGAGGCCTTGAAATTGTAGACGATTCCCTGTCAATTATACTTATCCGTGCTGTTATACCGTGGTCGGTTGATGAATTTTGTCTCAATTCCCAACGTTTCGTCTCCGACTGCGGGAGACATCTTCAAGGAGATCCGTAGGTCGATGGAAGGTCCAACACACCCACTGGCTCGCTACTGACTGCCGCTAAATTCCGTCTCCGCGAGCTCCCGCACCGTGGTGTGACGTCACGTGTTTTGAAAACGTCAGAGCAATTGGCCGCTGTCCTTCGCCGTCGATCGCCGCTGCCATAACCCAGTAGTGGACGGGTGGTACACATCTTCTGTAACACCGACATCCATATACCGTTTAATTTCACGCCCTCCTCCTTTCGGTTGAAATTATTTGGGTGTTTAGCGATTTCGATTGCCTCCCTGTAGAGCCTTTCGTAATATCCGCTTGTGACCGGTAGTACTTGCGTCTCCTCGAAACGAATATTGTGGTTCCCTGGCTGGAAAGCATGCTCCGCAACAGCTGAAAGTTCCGTTTCTCCTCTTTTACAGTTCCCCTTGTACTCTTCCAAACGTTTAGAAACCGTTCTTTTAGTTGTACCCACATAAACATCACCACAGCTGCATGGGATCCTATACACTCCAGCATTTTCCAAAGGTTTGCGAGCGTCCTTGGCAGGCTTAAGGTATTCCTGTATCTTCCTGGTGGGCTTGTAAATTACGGTAATATTCCGCTTAGTCATGATCCTCCCTATTCTTTCCGAAAGGAGGAGGGCGTGAAATTAAACGGTATATGGATGCCGGTGTTACAGAAGATGTGTACCACCCGTCCACTACTGGGTGATGGCAACGGCGATCGACGGCGAAGGACTGCGGCCAATTGCACTGACGTTTTCAAAACAAGTGACGTCACACCGCGGCGTGGGAGCTCGCGGAGACGGAATTTAGCGGCAGTCAGTAGCGAGCCAGTGGGTGTGTTGGACTTTCTATCGACCTACGGACCCCCTTGAAGATGTCTCCCGCAGTCGGAGACGAAACGTTGGGAACTGAGACAAAATTCATCAACCGACCACGGCATAACAGCCCGGATAAGTATAATGGACATGATACTTCCGGCCGTGAAAGTCTACATTTTAGTATAATTACTGACTCCTTCACGCAGCGTTTTACCAAACGAGTATCTTCAACATGGTGCATTGGTGAGATGAGTGTCTTATTGCTCACAACCATTTTGCCTGACTCGCATACCGACTCTGTGCTGTACAGGCTGAGAAGAGAAACATTTTTATCGCTCCCTATATTTTAAACTTGCTATACTTTTGTTTGCATTATGGAACTCTTTATACTGCAGCATCCCCGAAGACGTCAGAGAGCAAACTTAGTTTTGCGCTTACAGTTTCTTTGATACCTTGTACAAAAATATTCTCGTGATTTTTGTAAATTGTATTTTTGAGGGCTTTGGTTATTAGTTCTGAACGAGACGTCTACAGATTTTTAGGTATCGAGGACTTATACCTCTGAAGTGATTAAATGTTACTTTATTACTATTCTGAGTTAAATAATTTGTTTCGCAGTGAAAATTCGAAAGTCTATGTACCTCCAGAACCAGTTTCCTTACAGGCGCCCCCTTAAATATTTGCAAGATGTTGCCTTGTAGTTGCAGATGTACAAGAAACACTACAAACATTTTGCAGGAACTTAATGACAGTGACGGGAAAGTGCCATAGTAAAGCTTGTAAGATTTAAAATTATTGCCTTTTATGTTCAAGTTACAGATGTTTCACGTCAGTCACACACAGAGGGGCGCCAGCAGCCCCACCGTGAGGATGCAAATCAGGTTTGGTTTAAATACCCGCGGTAACGGTAATGAGCTTAAGTTATCTCTGAGACTGTACGTGGTGAATTGATCTTAGTCAATAATCCCTGTTAAGGCGATGAAGACGCCATTATCAGCACATCACTGAATTTGAACGAGGTCGAGTAATAGGGCTACGAGATGTTGGCTGTTCCTTCTGCGATACTGCATAAAGACTTGGGAGAAATGCACATGATTCCTGCCAGTAGCGGTCACGGGAATGTACGTTCGCAAAAAGACCGAGTGCCGGACGGTTACGTGGCCAGGGAAGACCATCGTGTTTGACGTACCGTACTGCATCTGCAACGTCAATCTGAGCAGTAGTTAGCACGACAGAGCCACAGCCAACTACTACAATTTCAAGGACAGCTCGGAGCAAGAAGACCTACAGCGTGCATCCCACCAAGCCCAAACAGTCGCCATTTGCGACTTGTCAAGCGGAAGATCTGTGTCTGTTGTGTTTTCTGATGAAAGCTGGTTCTTCGCCGGTGCCAGTGAAGGTCGTGTGTTGGACAGGAGGAAGCCATTTGAGGGCCTGTAATCAACCTGGGTGTATGCTAGACACACACTGGTCCTACACCTTGAGTTATGGTCTGGGGTGCGATTTCGTTTGACAGCAGGAGTACTCTCGTGTTTATCCTACACACCATGCCTACAAATTTGTACGCCAATCTGCTTCGACCTGTTGTTCTGCCATTCATGAACAGTATACCAGGGCGTGTTTTCCAACAGAATAACGCTCACCCACATATAGCTGTTGCAATCCAACATGGTCTGCGTACGACCGACATGTGGCCTTGCCCTGCTTGACTACAAGATCTGTCTCCAGTTGGCCACACATGGGACATCAGCGTACCACAAAGCCAGTGTCATCCACAACCAGCATTAACCGTCGGTGTACTGTCCGCCCAAATGAAACAGGCGTAGAACCCCATAGCACAAACTGACATGCGGAACTTGTACAAAACAATGCATTCACGTCTTCACGCTTGCAGTCAACATTCTGGCGGTTACACCGATTATTAATGTAACAGAATCTCACGTTTTCAGTGGCTTATCTCGCGCTTACATTAATCTGCCTCTTGCAATTTTAATCACTTAATTACTTTACCTAGTCAAGTGTATTTCTAAAGTTTCATTCACCTCTCTCCTTCTTTACCTATTTATAATTAAAGTAATAAAACTGCTATGAAGCATATTGTAACTGTAACTGTAGTACTCTCACCGAAGTGAAACATCTTCAGATTAATTGTTTTCCAGCACACTGTACGACACTCAAGGACGGACTGGTAGAAGACAATGGGTAGATACAGTCCTGAATACTTTTGATGCATTGACTACTTTGTGTGGTAACGTCACAATGTCCCACAACAATCATGAACACACATTCTAGCTCCGTCACTAGCTTCGAACGCTTCAGAGGAAAGTAAACATTATTCATCCGGTGACACGAGCGAGTTTATTCCTTAGGGAAGCCGAATAAAAGTGTGGCGGTGTGGAAGTGCCCGAGCAGCGGTTCCGCATGGCTGGCTGCGGTGCGCGGTCCCCAGTAGAAAATTAGGGCCAGCGAATGCATGAACCGTGGCGCAGAATTCTTTGATTAAAATGCATTACATCAGCATACTGGGAGGGCGGACGTCTGTGACGTGCCCGCGTCGCAAGACAAACGCGACACACGTGCCGTGTTGGAGGCCGCAGACGCCGAAGCAGAGCCAGGCGAGAGCGTCTGGGGAATACCCGAGCTGCGGGGACAGCGCGCCTGCCCGCGCGCTCGCCATCTCATTGTCAATACCTGCGCGTGATCATTGCTGCCTTGCCTTCCGGTTCAACTTTAGCATAGGTGATGACGTCTTGTTCTACAAAATATTGGCAGCGTTTCCATTTATTCTCTTCTGTTGTTGTTCACGACAGCAACGAGTAAACAACAGTGCCTCTTAATCATCCAATGGTGCTTTCACTACAACAGTGTTCGCCAAACCTGTGAAGTTTCTGAGCTACCACACTGCTTTTTTACTCTTCCGTTAGCCACCAAAAGAAACTAAAACAGAAGTAATAACTTTTAAAACAATTCTTACATTTGTTTACTGACTATAAACTTACATACCTAGTAAACGTGAAATGAATTTCAACTACACTGGATAAAAGAAAAAGAAACTGAAATTTAACTGTACATGAGATACTAGTAGGTATCAGATAGATTACATAATGGTAAGACAGAGATTTAGGAACCAGGATTTAAATTGTAAGACATTTACAGGGGCAGATGTGGACTCTGACCACAATCTATTGGTTCTGAAATGGAGATTAAAACTGAAGAAACTGCAAAAAGGTGGGAATTTAAGGAAATGGGACCTGGATAAACTGATTGAACCAGAGGTTGTACAGAATTTCAAGGAGAGAATAAGGGAGCAATTGACAGGAATGGGAGAAAGAAATACAGTAGAAGAAGAATGCGTAGCTCTGAGTAAAATGACAAGGGCTCGTAGAAATCCTTGGGTAACAGAAGAAATACTGAATTTAATTGATGAATGGAGAAAATATAAAAATGCAGTAAATGAAACAGGCAAAAAGGAATACAAACGTCTCGAAAATGAGATCGACAGGAAGTGCAAAATGGCTAAGAAGGGATGGATAGAGGACAAATGTAAGGATGTAGAGGCTTATCTCACTAGGTGTAAAATAGATACTGCCTACAGCAAAATTAAAGAGACCTTTGGAGAAAAGAGAACCACTTGTATGAATATCAAGGGCTCAGATGGAAACCCAGTTCTATGCAAAGAATAGAAAGCAGAAAGGTGGAAGGAGTATATTGAGGATCTATATAAGCGTGATGTACTTGACAATATTATGCAAATGGAAAAGGATATAGAAGAAGATGAAATGGGAATTACGATACTGCGTGAAGAGTTTCACAAAACACTGAACGACCTGAGTAGAAACAAGGCCCGGGGAGTAGACAACATTCCATTAGAACTACTGACGGCCTTGGGAGAGCCAGTCCTCACAAAACTCTACCACCTGGTGAGCAAGATGTATGAGACAGGCGAAATATGCTCAGGCTTCAAGAAGAATATAATAATCCCAATCCCAAAGAAAGCAGGTGTTGACAGACCTGAAAATTACTGAACTATCAGTTTAATAAGTCACAGCTGCGAAATACTAACGAGAATTCCTTACAGACGAATGGAAAAACTGGTAGAAGCCGATCTTGGGGAAGATTAGTTTGGATTCCGTAGAAATGTTGAAACACGTGAGGCAATACTGACCCTACGACTTATCTTACAAGAAAGATTCAGAAAAGGCAAACCTACGTTTCTATCATTTTTAGGCTTTGAGAAAGCTGTTGACAATGTTGAGGAATACTTTCTTTCAAATTCTGAATGTGTCAGGGGTAAAATACAGGGAGCGAAAGGCTATTTACAATTTGTACAGAAACCAGATGGCAGTTATAAGGGTTGAGGGACATGAAAGGGAAGCAGTTGTTGGGAAGGGAGTGAGACAGGGTTGTAGCCTCTCCCCGATGCTATTCAATCTGTATATTGAGCAAGCAGTAAAGGAAACAAAAGAAACTTTGGGAGTAAGAATTAAAATCCAAGGAGAAGAAATAAAAACTTTGAGTTTCGCCGATGACACTGTAATTCTGTCAGAGACAGCAAAGGACTTGGAAGGCCAGTTGAACGGATTGGTCAGTGTCTTGAAGGGAGGATATAAGATGAATATCAATAAAAGCAAAACGAGGATTATGGAATATAGTCGAATTAAGTCGGGTGATGCTGAGGGAAATAGATTACGAAATGAGACACTTAAAATAGTAATGGAGTTTTGCTATTTGGGGAGCAACGTAACTGATGATGGTCGAAGCAGAGAGGATATAAAATGTAGACTTGCAATGGCAAGGAAAGGCTTTCTGAAGAAGAGAAATTTGTTAACATCGAGTATAGATTTATGCACCAGGAAGTCGTTTCTGAAAGTATTTGTATGGAGTTTAGCCATGTATGGAAGTGAAACATGGACGATAAATAGTTTGGACAAGAGGAGAATAGAAGCTTTCGAAATATGGTGCTACAGAAGAATGCTGAAGATTAGATGGGTAGAACACATAACTAATGAGGAAGTATTGACTAGAGAAGAGGAGTTTGTGGCACAACTTGACAAGAAGAAGGGACCGGTTGCTAGGACGTGTTGTGAGGCATCAAGGGATCACAAATTTCGCATTGGAGGGGAGCGTGGAGGGTACAAATCGTAGGTGGAGTCCTAGAGATGAATACACTAAGCATACTGAGAAGGATGTAGGTTGTAGTAAGTACTGTAAATTGAAGAAGCTTGCACAGGATACAGTAGCATTGAGAGGTGCATCAAACCAGTCTCAGGACTGAAGACCACAACAACAACAACAACATAAAAGAAAAATAAATTTGAATTTTAATTGTTCATAAGGAAGAAACTGAAGTACAGTTAGTAATAAACTACAAATGTAAGAATAGATTCATTTAGAAGGATTTGTTGACTTCAATGAGAAAGACAGCTGTAGTAAACCATACTGGCAATCTAGCTCACCAGAGAAACATCTCTGAACTGCATGTGCTGTAATTGTGTTCCTTACTTTTATGACTGATTTCATTGCACTGTTGAAACTTAAAAACTTTCTACTTAGTGATAGTTTGTGTACTACACCAATAAAAGAATGAAATTTCGGTACGCTGTTGTCTTCACGGCATACGACTACAAATCCTCTCTCTCCATCTAACATGGCAGTAACTCTATCAGTTTCCAAGACCACCAACTTGTTTACAGCAATATTTTCAGAGATAATTAGATCTTTAACGGCTACAAATATGTCCTCTTTGTCGTGCGTCCTGTTTGTGGTACAATGTTTACCATCTCCTCTCTTATTTCGAAATTATAAAAAGCCGTTCTTGAAGAAATTCAGCAGTATCAACGATATGAGTCGATTCGTCAAGCTGTAGAGAAAATTAGCAGCAGCGCTCAGAGTCAGTTTCACGTTGTGAACGAACGTCAGAACTCGTAATCTCATATTATCACGGACTCATCTTTAGACTTTAAGTTTTCAGTTGGCAGTTTGGCGATTACAGCTTTAGAAGATACGAATAGTCAAGAAATTGTACTAAATGCCTGCAGAAGTACAAATCTTCATCACATATGAAAGACCTGTGTTCCGAAAAGTGATTAACAAACTTACGAAATTTTCATCGCACTATGAAACTGTTGATCTCCTTATTCGTGAAAACTGGCAATTCACACGTTGTCACTACCAGCTTCGGGGATTTTTCTGCAAACAGATGATGAAATCATGTTTTATTTGACCACTGTTTATTGCTTATTCTGTGTTCATATACACCGATGCGCCAAAGGAACTGCTATAAGCATGCATTTTCAAATACAGACAAATGCAAACAGGTTCAAAATGGTTCAAAATGCACTAAGCACTATGGGATATAACATCTGGGGTCATCAGTCCCCTAGATGTGGAACTACTGAAACCTAACTAACCTAAGGACATCACACACATCTATGCCCGAGGCAGGATTCGAATCTGCGACCGTAAGAGCAACGCGGTTCCGGACTGAAGCTTCTAGAACCGCTCGGCCACAGTGGCCGGCTTGTAAATAGGAAAAGTCCGGCGCTGCGAAAGGCAACGCCTGTGTAAAACAACAAGTCTTTGGCGCAGTTGTTAGATCGGTTACTGCCACTACAATCGCAGGTTATCAAGACTTAAGTGAGTCTGAAAGTGGTGTTACAGTCGGCGCACAAGCGATGGGACATAGCATTTCCGAGGTAGCGATGACGTGGGGATTTTCCAGTACCACCATTTCACGAGTGTACCGTGAATATCAGGATTCAGTAAAAACATGAGATTACCGACATCACTGAGGCCCGAAAAACATGCTGCAAGAAAGGGACCAACGACGACTGAAGAGAATCGTTCAACGTGAAATAAGCCCCTACGCAAATTGCTGCCGATTTCAATACTGGGCCATCAACGAAACATCATAAATATGGGCTTACGGAGACGAAAGCCCACTCGTGAATCGTTGATGACTGTACGACACAAAGCTTTATGTCTCGCCTTTGCCCGTCAACACCGACATTGGACTGACGATGACTGGAAACATGTTCCCTGGTCGGACGAGTCTCGTTTCAAATCGTATCGAGCGGATGGACGTGTACGGGTACGGAGACAGCCTCATGAATCAATGTTCCCTGCATGTCAGCAGGGGACTGTTCAAGCTGGTGAAGCTCTGTAATGGTGTGGGACGTGTCTAGTTGGAGTGATATGGAACCCCTGCTACGTCTAGATACGACAGTGACACGTGACACGTACGTAAGCATGTTGTGTGATCACGTGCATCCAATCATGTGCATTGTGCATTGCGACAGACTTGGGCAATTCCAACAGAACAATACGACATCCCAAACGTCCAGAATTGCTACAGGGTGGCTACAGGAATATTCTTCTGAGTTTAAACACTTCCGCCGGCCTCCAGTCTCCCCGGACATGAACATTACTGAGAATACCTGGGATGCCTTGCGACGTGCTGTTCAGAAGATATCTCCAACCCCTCGTACTCTTTCGGATTTATGGACAGCTTTGCAGGATTCATGGTGTCATTTCCCTCCAGCACTACTTCAGGCATTACTCGAGTCCATGCCACGTGTTGCTGTGACACTTCTGCGTGCTCACGGGGACTCTACACGGCATTAGGCTCTTGTAGCACTTTCTTTGGCTTTTCAGTGCATTTCCTAATATTGCCATTTTTCGTTGGTTAAGTGCGCTCATGGTTTCTATCATCAACGGTTGTCGGACCTCTCATATTCTACGGCAAGTAAATTTACAGCTGTACCAGTAAGTAAAAATGAAGACAATTTGTTGTCAAAATAACAATGGACGCAATTTCAACTATCAAAAACTTATCTACGTTTGAATATCTCATTATAGTCCTCCAAAATAGGTTCCCTGCTAGTAAGAGACTGAGTTACGACATTTGTGGAACTCGCGTATAAGTTACAGAAAGGTCATACACATCTACACTACATCAGTTCAATACAGACCACTATGAAGTGCGCGGTATCGGGTACTTCCTTCTGAATCATTTGTTTATGGATCCAGGGATGAATGTCTGCTTCAACTCCTCTGTGCGCCCTGTAATTAGTCTAACGCTATCTTCGGAAACCCTACAAGAGTAATACATGAGTTTCGTATATTTCTGGATTCGTGAAAGCACGATCCAAAACTTAATATCAAGTACGTTTCAGCGGGATAGTTTGCGTCCATCTTCATAGGTTTGTCAGTTCAGTGTTTTGTTTTTTCTTTCAGCATATTCGTGACGCTCTACCAAGGGTCAAACAAACTTGAAACCATTTGTACTGCCATTCTTCGTATACGTTCAACATCCACTGCTAGTCCTATTTCCTTTGAGTATCGCATACCTGAGCAACCTTCTATGACGTGTCACACAGTGTTTTGTAAGAATTTTCCTTTTTTCACTAACAGTATTTCCCTAGTATTTTACTAATGAAGCAAAGTTTTTCATCTGTTTTATCTACGACTGAGCCTATACGTTCGTTACACTTCGTATTCCTACAATTGTTAGGCCCTAGTACTTGTATGAGTTGACCGACTCCAGGTGCGACGCACTGATATTGTTGTAACAGGATGCTAATCTTTAGTTCTTTTTTAAAATTCAGAGTTCACAGTTTTACATATCTGAATGTGTAAAGTTGCCCGTTTTTGCGCCGCATTTATTTATTAAGATCCGACAACATGTTTCTGCAGTTTTTGTCAGTCAATCGTTCATTAGAAATAACAGCATCGCCTACAAGATGTCTGAGATGAGCAAGATCCCAGTTTACTTCCCTGGGGCACACTTCAAATTATTCCTTTACCTATCGACGACTCTGCATCCTAGATAAAATGCTTCATCCTCCCTACGAAGAAAACCTCAGTCCAGCTCCAACTTTCGTTCGGTATACCACACTATCGTACTTTCGACAATAAGCTTAGCTGTGTTACCGAGGCAAATGCGTTTCGTAAATCTGTAAGTACTACATCTACCTTATTGCCGTGATCCATGGCTTTCAGGATGTCGTCTGAGTAATTCAAGAATTGGGTTTCACGTGATCGACGTTTTCCGAGTCCATGCTGGCTGGCATGGCTCAATGTTTCTGTTCGAGATACAACCTCATTACGTTTTGTCTCAGAAAATGTTCTAAGATTCTGCAACAAATGTATATCAAGGATATTGTGAGGTAGTTATGTGGATCACTAATGCTACCCTTCTTTTAGCGGGATGTGTTCTGTAATTTTTTCGAATTCCTGAACATAGTATTTTGTTCGAGGGATGTACGGCATATTGTTCTTAACAGAGCGGCTGAGTGGTACGCTAATTCGGTAAAGAAAATTATAGGAATTCCATCGGTTCCTAGGGCTTTGTTCATTTTTATTGATTTCAGCAGTTTCTCACCTCATTCGTAATATCTATTTACTAGTGAAGGAAAATGACTTTCTAATATACGTTGTTTCATGGCTGGTGGCCTGATTTCCGCACTGCACGCTGTATAACGTCAACCAAGCCAAAACGTATTTCAATATGTGAGGATCACTTAATCAAATTAAATCATGGATCCACCGACAAAACGTATTATTTTAATTAGGTGTCTTATTCTTGCTGTACGAGACTAGTGAACCCGTTGACTTATTCTGTCCCATCTCTGATGAAAGTGGAAAATACGGCGCTAAGCCGCACATACGTTCTACGTAGTAGTTTCTGTCGAATTCCAACAAAGCGAAAGGAATAGTACGAAACCGTGAGAGTGGAGAAAAACGTTCCTGGTCACCTCGAATATTTCAGGAACCGTTTAAGGTACCGTAATTCTGTTTTCACCCAAATTCGTTGCTTAAAACTACCTACAGTAGGTTTTTATACAGATATTAAGCATAGAAATCAATTTCACTTTTTCAAAAGGATTCGAAATACTATAATACAACGAGTTTTCACTCTTCAAAATTCGGCTACTAGTTTCAAAGTGATTACAGTATTCAGAACTAATTATTTATCAGTTCTGAACATGAAAATGATTGTTTTCTGATACGGATGTTTATGATTTCGTACTCAAGTAAGGAAATACTTCACTCAGTATGAGGACGAAATAATGTTTCTCTGCTACAATAACCCTATAAAAGGAGTACTGAGGAAATGTAGCTGCTGTTGCGTTTGTCTAACTAGCGTGTCAGGTGCTGGTTAGGTTGGATAAAATAAATTTTTCAGAAACAAAGGGAAACTAGATATGCTACTCGTTCGCGGAGAATGCAGAAGCAAAGAGAACAGTTATACTACACATAAAGGTACCTCAACAAACACTGGATAACAAATATGACAATACAGCGTATGCACAAAACATTGTTATTTGAAGGGAAATGTAATACTACGCAGAGGATATAAAGAGCAAGCCTGCCGAGAGAGAGCGAACCAAATAGAAGTTATGACAGCTGCTGCCCATAACCCACATATTACATGAATAAAAACTACAACTGATCTTGGAAATCAGCCCAAAGTACTTCTAATTTCACACGTAAACAGCTTCCATCTATGTCACGTGCCACTTCATCATTAGATTAAACAGCGAGATTCCAGAAGACACAATGACTTCTGTCGCGATGCGACTTGAGGACAGTAGGTTCTTTCTTCAAAGAATTATCTCTACAGATTAAACTATCTTTAAAATCATGGAAAGCTGAAGTGTGAAAAATGCACAAGTGGAAAACTGCTTCTGTGGGAGCACAAAAGGGCGACTCTGAAGGAAAAGTGACGAGCTCCCTCATTTGTTCTTCGTCACAAAAAATTGTAGCATGCGAACATATTCGCGCTCTTTTAAAACAGAACATTATAACTTTTTTTGTCCAGTCTCTCTTTGTAGTTTAGCCCTTATAGTCAGCATGTTCCTCTCACTGCCACTGTCCATATATGCCTCTTTCCCATTGTCCCCTTTTTGTCCCACTGATCTCCATTTACAGTATATCCCATTGCCACTGTCTCATCTTTCCCTTACAAGGTCTCCTTACACCTTTCTTTCCCCTGTCAGTGTCTCCATCATACTTCCACAGCTTACAAATTTTGGGATTCCAACTTATTTTTCCCCTATACAGACTTGAGTAAATTTTCGGTCCTTTACGCCCTCCCCTATACCTACGTGTTATGGTTCGCCGGTCTCGGAGGGTCCTGACCCCCGGACCTGTGTATGGATTCCACTCATCTGCATTTTTCATTTTCATTGTCTGCTCTCTAATTAGTCTGTTCAGCTCCCACTGCTTCTCTCTCCGTCCCTCTCGCTTTCTCTTTTACTGTCACTGTCTCTGACCGATCCTCAATACCTCCTCTCCATTTGGCTCTCACTGGTATTGTCTTCGTCCATCTCTCTTTTCCTTTCGCTGGCACTTCTTCACTCTTTGTTTCTACTGGCACCGTCTGCCTTCTTCCACCGTCACTACCATCACTGTCTCCCAGCAGGTCTCTTTCAGCCAAAAAAGCGAGAGTGTGTAAGCAAGTAAACATGTTTGATAAGTAAGGCGAAATATGGACTAAAGCTCTGGTCCCCACTTTTTTGTCACCGCCTTTTAAAGAGTAACGTTGAGACCTGGTGGTCAAGGAAGGTAGGATTCGGCTACATTGCGGACGGGGTCGTAATCAGATATTATTGGTTAGCTTTTCTTTTAATCACACACAATTGATTTCAAATCAACAATAAATTAAAATAATGGCAATAATTTAAGAATTGTTTCATGGCTAAAGGCTTTAATGGCAATAAATTAAGAATTGATTAAACTTGCTGCAATTTTAAATTACAGATATTAAAATATAAAAGACAAGTGACCAGGGTCTTAAAGCTCACTGCAAAAATACAATTGCAAAACTAAAATTTTAAGACAAGTAACGACACTCACAGCTGAAAGCCCTAATGGCAATAAATTAAGAATTGTTTCACGACTGAAGGCCTTAATCGCAATAAATTAAGAATTGTGTAAATTGTTGCAATTTACACAGTTATTAAAACAATGAAAACACATCACCAAGGTCTTAAAGGTTAAAGGCTAAAAATACAATTGTCACATTACAATTTTAAGACAAGTAGCGACAGACACTGATGAAGGCTTTTAACGCCAAGAATAGCAATTATTAAAAAAAATACTGTCAAACAGCAAGGGAGTATCAAAAGTTAATTTCAAAGACAGGCAACTTATCACCAAACAGGTGAGACAAAATGATAGTAAACTTGGTAGCACAACCGTTTAAAATTGCCGAAACGCCAAGAATTGTAATCACATTAAAAAATTCAAAAACATACAATAAAACAGCAAATATAATAACAAGGTTAATTCAAAAGGACCCTCAGCTGACCACTAAACAGGTAAGACAAACAGTGGTAAGTTGGTAATAAAATAATAACACAATAATGAAACACAAGGGCTAGTCACAGACGGTGATCCAGGAATCGACCTCTGAGTAGGGCAGGCCAAACACACAAGGCAGCCAAGAGTTGTATTCACTTCACAAGGTGGTAACTCAGACTAGTGGCAGTCTAACGAATGACTAATGATAATCTGCTGAAGCTACCTAACGTCCGATAACCAATGCAACGACGGAACATCAACGCCAAAGCCGGAACCGTCGGTCAGCACTACATCCTCAGAATGCTGTGTTCAGAGCGTCCGAAAGGAGAAAGGAACCACTACTACCAGAGTAGAAGAAACACCAACCGACCTACAAATCAAGGAAACTGTCAAAACTACTCGCCTTACCGGACAGCAGCGGCAAGGTGAGGAAACGTACACTGCCGCTGTACACACTAAGTTCCAGGGCAGCTCACTGTGGCATTAGCGGTCACCAGACAGGAGAAATACCGCTGGTAGAACTTAACAAATAGTAACACATAGAATGCAGCAGTTAGTAACAAGAAGTCGAGGAAAGCTAATTAGAGCCGCCTTCCCCCAAGCACTCCACTCCCTGCTCTTTGTCTCGGCGACACTGCAGGCATCAACACGAACCGAAGTCACTGGAGAATGGCGAGATTCGCAATGGTGAAGGTTTCATTGCTAGGATTAAAATACACTCAAACCTTGTTGGATCCGGTTGACGACTAGGTCGTGCATCCTCATGACCTCAGCCCTCCATCCGACAATGCGTGAGTGCCGCAAGCAGTTCCGGCTTGTTCCTGTACTGCCCTCTTGGCTCCTCCGGAGTCCCCAACCGAAATGCCCGACTCACAGGACCAGGAAGAACAACGTCACCCGAAAGATAGGGTTGCAGTTACTGCATATCGACAACTATGCTGCTGCCACTAGCGGAGAGGCAACGATTGCGACACCAAGCAGCACCAGTCAACACAAGTTGAACACAAAATACCTCAACCATGTAAACGATGCAGACTGGCCTCCAACAAAGGACCGAAACCTACAACAGCACCAACGCGAGTTGCAGCATGGCTAAAACATATTAGCTATTGCGTGCCGCCAGCAGTCACGGCTTTTTCCTGTACTACCCTCTTGGCTCCTCCGGAGTCCCCGACCGAACTGCCCGACTCACATGACCAGGAAGAACAACGTAACCCAAAAGATAGGGTCGCAGTTACTGCATATCGATAACTATGCTGCTGCCACTAGCGGACAGCAACGATTGCGACACCAAGTAGCACCAGTCAACACAAGTTGAACACAAAATACCTCAACCATGTAAACGATGTTGTCTGGCATCCAACAAAGGACCGAAACCTACAACAGCACAAACGCGAGCTGCAGAATGGCTAAAACATTTTCCCTATTGCGTGCAGCCAGCAGTCCCGGCTTGTTGCTGCACTGCCCTCTTCGCTCCTCCAGAGTCCCTAACCGAACTGCCCGACTCACAGGACCAGGAAGAACAATGTCACCCAAAAGATAGGGTCACAGTTACTGCATATCGATAACCATGAAACTGCCACTAGCGGACAGGCAACGCTTGCGACACCAAGTGGCACCAGTCAACACAAGTACAACACAAACTACCTCAAGCATGTGAACGATGCAGTCTGGCCTCCAACAAAGGACCGAAACCTACAACAGCACCAATGCGAGCAGCAGCATGGCTAAAACATATTCGCTATTGCGTGCCACCAGCAGTCCCGACTTGTTCCTGTACTACCCTCTTGGCTCCTCCGGAGTCACCAAGCGAACTGCCCGACTCACAGTACGAGGAAGAACAACGTCACCCGAAAGACAGGGTCACAGTTACTGCATATCGATAACTATGCTGCTGTCACTAGCTGACAGGCAACGCTTGCGACACCAAGTAGCACCAGTGAACACAAGTAGAACACAAATTATCTCAACCATGTAAACGATGCAGTCTGGCCTCCAACAAAGTACTGAAACCTACAACAGCACCAACGCGAGCTGCAGCATGGCTTAAACATATTCGATATTTGCGTTTTCCGACAGGAGCACTTTTCCGCTGGTGCCCTTCTTTCCCCTGCTATAATAGGGTGTGTTGCTTACATAAAACGAATTTTATGGGTCAGTAAAGTTTTGAGAGTCTACTAAAATACGTCACCAAATTTATATAATTTGACTTAATTAAGTATGTATAATACACTGTCAACACAACATCGTTTGCTTTGCATTTCTTCTGGAAACTGCTCACCAATCGTAATTCATATAAAACGTCTGGCTTATGATTATTACCTTAAAAAAGTAAAAATGTTTATCAGTTTAATGGTTTTGGATTGTGTTGCGTTTTACGTAATTTCTGGCCGTCATATTAAGTCCTTTTCAGGTACGTTAAGACACTTTTAGTCGAATTTTTGTTTCTGGATTGCCACCGTGTGTATCTGCATTGCCCTTTGTACAGAGACAGCTTGTCGTAAAGCATTACTGGTGAAAAAATGCTGACGAGAAACAGATTTGGTGACCTCAGAAATGGATCAAATGGCACAAAGCACTACGGGACAACATCTGAGATCGTCAGTCCCCTAGACTTATAACTACTTAATCCTAACTAACCTAAGGACATCACACACATCCATCGCCGAGGCAGGATTCGAATCGGCGACCGTATCAGCAGCGCGGTTCCCGACTGAAGCGCCTAGAACCGCTCGGCCACATAGGCCGACAGAGCTCAGAACCATTGCGATGACTCTAAATCCTTCCCGTGGTGACAGTACGTCAGTCAAAAATGCATTTATGCCACATTTGGTATATTACGTGTATACATTGTTTGAAATTCTGGATCCAGGTAATGGATAATAAAATCGATAAAATTTTCAAGTTTCCTGAGAATATAGTCTTAAGAACGTTTGGTAGCAATGTCGACGATCAACCACGAATAGAAATTACAGAAGCAGCCATCCCGTAGTTTATACTTTTAGTCCCCAATAATCATGCTTTCTCGGATGTGTGTTGATAACGGACGTAGTTTTTGGAGAACGGGAAAACGATGTTTCTAGATAAATTTATAAAGAATATTCTTTTAAAATTTCTGCCATTTCGTTTGTTTAGTTACTTAGATAATTACAGCCAACCGTGCAACAGCTGTTAAGAACGGTTAAGGTTACTAGTAACTTTGAACCACTGAATCTCGGTAACGAAGAGTGGTATCAGAAAGTTTTCCAAAAATATCATCGTAAATCTCGACGATCTGCCACAAAAATTTATAGATGTAACCATCACCACAACTGGTATCTTTCGAACCCAAAAATCATGGCTTTTCAGGTGTTCCTCATAAATCGAACATCAACAAATGCTGCTGTTGGAAGCCGCTTAAGGTACACTGCAGACCCTACCTAGTGCAAAAGAACAGACTGATTTGCTCAATTTCCCAAGGCTGGAAAATGTGTACTGTCTAAATTTTTACCCTGTGTTATGGGATAGCGACAGCATGTCCGTTCTTCCCAATGGTCACTAAAGTAACGGCTGTAGAAAATACTTGACCCCTTCTCCATGATCAATAGAAGCACAGATATAACCCCATGTAAAACAGCATTTTCGCTGGAACAGGACCGATTACTGGGCCACTGAGAGTGCCCACTTTGCTGAGGCAGGCTGGAGTATGAACATTTGGTGTGAGTTTACTGGAGACTACACCACTGGTCCTTGCTTCGGTGAAGAAAGTTTCATTGATAAAAGATACGTACACTCTCTGACTGAAGCGTAACCCACTCTCCTAGAGGAAGTATCACTTGAAATACGTAGATGTGTGTGGTATCAGCACGATGGCTGCCCGGCTCACTGCTTGCTAGGAAGGCGCCCACACATCACTTTTATGCACGCTTACCAGGATGTGGAGGCGTCATCAAATGGCTGCACGTTGTTCTGCTCCGACGCCACTGAACATTTTCTTCGGGGTAAAGCCAAAAATTCAGTCTACGCACAAGTTGCGACGGTACAAGAGAATATAAAACATCGCACTGTTGCAGCATATACACCAATATCTGAAGAAACTTTTCGGACTTCAATCTGTCCAGAAGTCCCTATACCAGCGACGGCAAATATGTATTTCCGTAGTCGGTGGTCATTACGAATATTTTATAACATACACAGACCATTAAGGAAACGTTTATGACCACATTATTTTTTCTTTTTTCTGTTGTTTCTGATGTAATTTTAGAATATGAGACATTAAACTCACGATTAGAAGTTATTATGTGACACTCCTTACAACTTAGTTCCTTGTTTCACAGATCCATTCAGTTTTTGACGTATAATTCTGTTTTAACGCTCTGGCAGTGAAAAGAGCAGAACTGATATTGTAATCAACTGCTGAATCATTCTTAGATGCAGTGTCCTTTGCCTTGCAGTGTCGGTACAATAAAATGCAGCAAAACATGACTACTATTACTTTTAAACTGAAATTTTCTCCACTGTTCCTCTCGTGAAAGTAGACTGTCTTAGCTGCACAGTCTGTCGCAAATGGCCCGTGTAGCAACAGAAACTTCCGCATAAGACAACAATAGGTTTCACTTTCAATGTACACAAATTTTATTTGGTTGAAAACAGGATTACGACGTTTTAAACGGTTCAGGAACTATCTAAGGTGAACAGCTCACCTGCATCACCCAGTCCATTGCTCGAAATACGAGGATAAATTTGTCGACCTTACTAACAGGGCTTTTATAACGAGGTATAACAAACGAAAAGATACATTTAGGCTCATTTAGATGACAGTTAATCCCTGACTACGCATAACCATTCAGAGAAATTAAAGACGATTTGAAATTGTTCCATCTGGAAAATAATGAGGGGATATTTATTTCATTAAATAGAAACAGTGATCCTCACTAAGGAATTTGCTGATTTCGTCAATGAACGGTGGAAGCATGGTGCCCGGGTTCCCGGATTCGATTCCCGGCGGGGTAAGGGATTTTCTCTGCCTCCTGTTCACTGGGTGTTGTGTGATGTCCTTACGTTTAAGCAGTTCTAAGTTCTAGGGGACTGATGACCATAGATGGCTGCATAGTGGTCAGTGCCATTTTTTGGTGGAAGCATGTTGACTGCAGCCAATCTCTATTCATAGTCATAAACCTTGATTAGCTTCACTGCCGTTCCTTTAGACAGCGGCAGTACCTAAACACCGGAAGTAAAATAGTAGCAGTAGCAACCATCTTTAACGTTGTTCACTGTAACGAAATAAATAATAGAAAATTAATTTGGGCGATGCTGACACTCCAGAGAGCTGATTTACTTGTTCAATCGATTGAAGGAAAAGATAGTACATGTGTTGTGGCGGTATTTATTTTGTCATTTTTTTTTTATCACCAGCGTCCTCTTCTCATTCATTACATTTTCCCGTGTATCATCTGCAAGTGTGAATGTGTACATGGGTTCGAGTATTTCAGTAAGGGAAGCAATCACATGTGGTGACCGGTAGCGTAGTATTAACCTTCCTAAGCTTCTCCAGAAATGTCTAGCACACCGCTTGTTTTCGAGTCAAAGGATTACCGTTGGTTTCTCTCCGAAACATCAGCAATAAGAAGCACTCCACTCCCTTTAGCAAAGGGACTGATCTTCACGGTAACCGCCACTGGTTGGCTTTTTTGAATGGCTGACGAAGTTTGATCCTCTGAAAATCAAAGTGTTTCCTTCACTTCCGTTTCCAGGAGCCACTATCTACCAACTCCATCCACTGAAAAAAAAGGTTCTCCACAGCAACGGCCTCTGGCCAATGCCTCGGCACCCTCACTCTTGGTCGGGACGCTGTCGTGGTAAGCGCGATGTTCCTCGGAACATCTTCGTACATCGGTTAGTGAGATTAGGTATTCGTTTTGGTTAGTAATCTCCCTCACTGTTTCGTTAAGAATTCGGGAGTGCTTTTAGTTTAGAATTGTGAATTTCTTTTGTATCAATTCTCGTGGGTGATATCTGAATTACATTTGTGTCTTCGTCCATGTAAGCGTGCCTTCAGCATTGGTGATCCTTCACATTAGAAATACTTAGAATCTGTTTAAATGTGATGCTTTTCTAAATTTACGGGCATACCGGTGCAGGTATAAATGTAAGCAGGTTAATGATTTCGAATAAAGAGCCTCGAGCAGAACCAAGTTAAGGTTTACGTCTGCTCGGTCAGAGTTATAGCCTTCCACAAATACCACGTAATCTTAAAGTGAGTAGCGTGTTTCGACCGTGAGATCTGAATTTTTGCATAGGCCGAGCACCACATGTCACAATGGGAAGGTACAGCGAACATAGGCTTTTGATGAGTGGGGTAAATAATTCCAAGCAAAATGATCCCCAATTTATATATTTACAAATATAGAGAGAATTATGGAGCTTATTAATTTTCGTAGGAAAGCTTTGACTGCGATTTAAGCCTCTCTGAAGCACAAGCTCTTGCTTCATTATGATACAGTTTTAGTGAAGTACATTTTATTACTTCTTGTTATATCGTTCAGTGTGTCGATTTTAATATTGATACACTATTATTCTTTTTCTTTCAAGGATTCCCAAGGTGCATTCTCTCACCTTGGAGAACATCCTCAGAGCTGACTCCTTTGAAGTTTTATTTTAAGCCTGTCTTCTACATATGATGGACGACAAGGTGGGTCGGACTTAGTTAGGCAGCTTTTTACTATAAGTTATTTTTATTATTGAATGCTAATAAGGGTTACTAAACTACGACAACGCGCACATGCTGGTAGTAGATGTCTCACAGTCATAGATTTCCAAGGTAGTGTCGAGCGGACCACGCTCTATATCAACACAGGCTTGCAAACGCACAACAACATTTACAGACGTTTTCCTGCACATGTCCACCGGGACATTGTTGAACTCCTAAGCAATCAACTGACGCAAATGCTGCTCACTGGTAATGGAATTAGCTACACCTAATACGTAAGGTAATCCCAAAGAGTAAAGTCCGGTGTGGCAATGTTGCGAGAGGTTAGCTGGCAGGTCTACTTGTCCTGGATGGCCAATCCAGCGCTCAGGAAACACTTCACGCAAGAAAGCCAGAACAATACTGGCGAAATGTGGCGAAACACCATCTTGCTGCCATCACAGTTCGTCAGAACTCGGTCTATTCTGAAGTTCTGGGATTACGGCATACATCTGGAACTCAAGGCAGGTTTTCCCCACAAGACGACTTATCAGGATGAGCCCGCCAATCAATAGTTTGTACTTCAGGCCACCCTACACCATCACTGCTGGGGTCTGGAAATCGTACTCTGCAGTGACACTGGGGTTCTCTTGCCACTGATACCTACAGTTGTGACCGTTCACCGATCGTGATGTGTGGAATTTAGCCTCATTAGTCCACGCAGGAGGTCAGGATCGTCCAGAAATTTGGCGAGCAGCAAACTCAAGACACCTGTCAGAGAGGTCCTACTTACGAGCATGAAAAAGCTGTAGGTCGTATGGCGTCAGTTCAATGTCACCTAAGACTCTTCGCAACTTGTCCTCAGTGTGTTCAGCAGGGCAATCAAACGACAGGTAGATTTCGATACCTACGCAGGGAATTTACATTCCATTGGTGCAAGAGATAATGGATGTGTGGATCTTAAGACGTGACAGTGGTTGTTGGAATTGCTTTTTACAGTCGGAACACTGTTGACGTGCTGCTCGACGCCACAGGAATGGTGTTGACCGGGGTAGTATTAGGGCGGATCCGGTAGTGGGAACAACCATCTAGAGGTTAAATGCACCAAAATAAATGAACCAACACAGGACAAACTGTGTACTGCTTGTAGCAGAATTAATAATTAGGTATTTCTTCCAAAAGTCGACACTGAACTTCGGATAAATTGTTCGTAACCGAGGAAAAGGGCACACATTTAGGCGCTACTCGATGGACAACTTTCTTCCCGCCATTATGAGAGCTAACTGAGGAGAACAGTATCCTTCGTGGTGCCATCTATCGAGAACTCGGAGTGCTACTATCTGTTGACAACTCAAACTACCTTTCGTCCTCACTTTCATTGATTAAATTAATGTATAATTGAGCCTGGCCCACTCTGAATATAAATTTTACTGTTAATAAATCGTTAGGTTATGTTTTCCATGTTGCCTATCAGTCACTGTAATCAATTCACACTTTTACTCAGAGTTGTACGTAATATGGTTTCACTTGTTATATGTCTTTTGGAAGAACATATCGTCACTGTGGTATTGAACGACGCCGGCCGCGGTGGTCTCGCGGTTCTAGGCGAGCAGTCTGGAATCGTGCGACTGCTACGGTCGCAGGTTCGAATCCTGCCTCGGGCATGGATGTGTGTGATGTCCTTAGGTTTAAGTAGTTCTAAGTTCTAGGCTCCTCCAATACCGAACAACAAGAAAAAAAATATTTAAAGTCATTCTCGCTTCTCGCGTCGGGCGACTAGGTTGTGCTCTTAGCTCCGCCTCTACCGTAGCGCAGCGTGTTTTCCTCCTGTCAGTTTAGTGCCGTGTTGGTCTCCGTGCGCGTCGCATCGCTGGTTGTCGGCTGGTGTTTGGTGTTCGTGCGGCCCTTCCTGTCGCGGCGTCGTCTCTCGCCGTGATGTCCACCATGGTTCCCACGAAAGTTCCGCGTACAGGTACAGTCAGTTTTACCTTTGACAAATCCACGCGTCACGTCCAGCCCGGTTCTTTGGAGATACATGACTGGTTAGTCGATACAGTTAAGGTCACTACTGATCAGGTGCATACCGCATATTTCGACAGCGAATTATATGTGTTTTTTGTTAAGTTTCTTGACCCGCTCCAGGTTGATAGGCTACTTTCTCGTCATGATTCTCAGGTACCCTTTACGCACCGTGATGGTTCCACTAGTATGGCTCTCTTGGCAAATGCAGAAGTGATATATACGAATGTTCGGGTATTTAACCTTCCGCCCGAGGTTGACGACTGTTTTCTGAAGTCCGTTTTGCTTCCTTATGGGGACGAACGCCATATTCGAAAGGAACGCTGGTCTGCTCAGCACCGCTTACAGGTATATAGTGGTATTCGGTCGGTGGAAATGGTGGTCAAAAAACCTATTCCTTCTCACCTACAGGTATGTGGTTATAGGGTCCATATCACGTACAGTGGCCAGGAAGGAACATGTTATTATTGTAATGAAACTGGTCATTTCCGTACTAATTGTCCGCGGCGTGTGGTGGTATTAAAACCTACATACGAACAGCGTAAAAAATTGACTTTAGCTGATCTTCTCCCGCAAGGATCTCGGACTGAATCGCTCACTGTTACTGAGGGACGCAGTGATCCGTTGCCCGACAACGGCCGTGATTTTCACCCGTTGTCCTTGAGCAGGGATGTTGCTGCCCTTAAATCCAATGTGCCCGCGCTGATTTCTCACAACAAGCGTCGGCGAACACAGGATGATGCGGCTGATGAATCTTCCTTATTGGCTCGCCCTTCCGATGGGCCTCCGGTAAAGGACTCTCTTTCTCAGTCGGAAATCGTGGATGAGGACGCCACAGGTGCTATCACGCCTTTGCAGAAGCTCCCTGACACCTTATCTGACGTTGTTCCTGCTGCCGCGGCAGCCTCTTCGGAGACGCCCGTGACGGAACCTGCTTCTGGTTGCCACGTGTCTTCTCCGGTTCTCTCTGACACTTCTCCTATTGACTCTGTTTCGCATCCCCCTTCTGGAATTTCTGTCGCCCCCTCTGGGTCACAGCCTCCTCCCATCAAACAACTGATTGATTCTCCAGAGCCAGTGGATCCCGTTGTTATTCACCAACTGTCCCACCGTGAACCCATGTCTGCGGACGAGTGGGATGTAGAGGCCTCTCTCCCGCAATCTGACACGGAATGTCTACATGATGCTCCCACGCAGCCGAACGCTGCAGCGTCGGCACCGTGGAGCCGCAGTCGAATCCGTAAACAGCCACAGAGAGCCGCGTCACGGCCGAAGAAAAAGCAGTGGGAAGATGAGGGTTCTGTTTCGTAGTTTTTCTCTCTGTGGTTCAGCGCTTGTTTCTGGTATGATTACTTGTATGTTGCTCCGTCAGCTGACGGCTCTCTACCGATCTTTGTTCTTCTTTCTGGGTTGAAGTTCCATGCAAGCATATACATTTCTTACTCTGAATATTAACAGAATATGTTCTGAGCTTCGGCTCGCCGCTTTGCGACAGTTTATCTATCAGTCTGGGGCAGATGTTGTTTTTTTACAGGAAGTCCTATTCGACCAGTTTTCCATTCCTGGGTTCTCGAAGTTTTTTAATGTCGCTTCCGAACTTTCTACGGGCACTGCCTTGTTTTATAGAGAAGGCATTCCGTTGATGAATTTCGAAGTACTCGACAGTGGAAGGGGGATCGGGTGCACGTTTTATGATCTCAGTTTACTCCTTCTTTATGCCCCTTCTGGTTCGGGTTGTACTACCGCACGTTCGTGTTTCTATAAAGAAGAAGTCATTTACCTGCTTCGTAAATCCCCGACAAAGATAATTTTAGGTGGGGACTTCAATTGTGTTCTACGGCCGGTAGATCAGTCTCCTAATTTTAATTTCAGTAAAGAAGTCGACGACCTTGGGCGCTCCTTGCACCTGCGTGACGTGTGGGTTCCTCGCTATCCTACACTTGTGCGACATACCTACTTTACTCCCACGTCTAGCAGTCGCCTCGATCGCTTTTACCTTTCCGATTCCTTGTGTGGGCAACTTCTGGCTGTTGATGTGATACCAGCCTGTTTTACTGATCATTGCGCTGTAGCCGTTACGTTTAATTACGACCGACAACCGGTAAAATTGTTTCGTCCTCCTTGGATGCTCAATATCGCGTATTTGCAAGATACCTCCCTTGGTATCGTCCTGGAGGACATTTGGACTTGTTGTTCTCGTACTATGGACCGGTACCCGTCTATCGTGGCATGGTGGACACTGTATGCAAAACCACACATCCGTAGGGCTCTCATGCGTTTTGGGGCTGCGAAGGTGGCAGAAGATCGACGAACGCAAGAATTTTACTATTCTGTCTTACGTCAACTGTACGATAGTGCTACGCATGCTCTCCTCCGGGTTACTGATATACAGCGAATCAAAGCCAAATTGCTGCAGCTCAAACGCATTCAAATGGAGGGCCTGCGGACGAGGTCTCAACCACGTTCCCTTCTACAAGGGAACTGACGTCACTCTACCATCTAGTCCGTTTACGGTCGCGCCGGAAACGTGGGTGCCTTGCCTCCCTCACAACCGCTGACGGCCGCGTGTTCACCTCTCACCGTGACATTTCTGACTTCGTTTACACCTATTTTACTGATCTGTATGATACTCATGTTCCGGCGGAAACCCCTCTTGACGACTTTACCTCCTTGCTGCCTCGCGTCGTCACTCCTCAATTAAACGACGCCTTTCTGCGTCCCTTTCAGAAGGATGACATATATGATGTTGTTGCAGGATCGCAGTCTCGCAAGTCGCCTGGATTAGATGGTATTCCTAAGGAGTCCTATGTTCAATTTTGGCCGCTCATTGGTGACACCTTAACGTCAATGGTAAATGAAGTGATGCGGGGAGTCTCACTTCCTGCTCCTTTTCAGGAAGGCAGAATGGTCCTCCTCCCGAAATCCACAGGTCGACCTGCAATTGATTCCCTCCGTCCTATTACTCTCCTTAACTTTGATTATAAACTTGTCGCTCGAGCAATTAATATCCGTCTCTCTAAGCTGCTCGATACCATTATTGCCGCCCACCAAAGCTGTGTGCCTGGACGCACGATACTGACTTCCGTTCTCGAATGTCGCGATGTAATCTCGGTGGCGGCTGCCGCTAATATCCCAGGGGCTTTGCTTTTTCTTGATTTCCAAAAAGCGTTCGATCGCGTCAGCCATGATTTTTTATCGAGAGTGCTCACCGCTGTCGGCTTTAATAATGATGCTCGACAAGTCTTAACTAATCTTTTTACCGGTATCAGTGTCTCGGTGATTGTGAACGGTCACCCTACCCCCCGGATATCGATCAGACGGGGGTTACCCCAGGGAAGCCCCTTATCCATGTCACTTTTTGTTCTATCCTTAGAGACCTTACTTCGCCATCTCACCATGCAATTACGTGGCTGGAATATATTGGGGGAAATTTTTGCAGTCTGTGCATACGCCGATGACGTCATGGTTTTAGTACGACATGCCGAGGACATACCGCGGCTTAAGGATACCTTGGATTCATTTTGTGGTCTTGCTGGTGCTCGCATTAATGATCGCAAATGCACGTTCCTGCCGTTGAGAGGCTTTGATCATGTCGTCATTCCTTGGGCGACGGTTGTCGATCGCCATAAGACCTTGGGGATCATAGTGGATCGTAATCCGATCAAAATGGCGGCACTAAATTGGCGTGAGGTTACGAGTCGTGTTCACTGGGCGATCCTTGAACATGACCGCCGTTCCCTTAGCCTCCTTCACAAGGCACGGGTTTTAGAGACCTATGTCTTCAGTAAAATATACTACGTTGCGCAGGTCTTCCCGCTTCCCGCGATGATGGCCCGCAGGCTGAAACAGCTGTCTAGTCGATTTCTGTGGCGCCGCCATGTCTTCCGTGTCCGGTATGAAGTTGTGGCCAGGCCTCCGAAGCTTGGAGGATTGGGTCTTTCAGATATCAAAGTGAAGACGTCCATCTTATTTGCCCGCCGCAATGTTTTAACCTGTTCGCGGGCTCCGCATTCAGTCACCTCTCGTTTACTTTCCCGCCTCCGGCCGGCCGGTCTGACCCCTCCTGTTGATGTTGGACGGATTAATCCTAAATTGCGGCACATTCGTGAATACTTTGTACTTGTCAGTATTCTGGGTGCTGATATACTTTCTATGACGCATATTAGTACCAACATGCTACAAATCCGTTGGGGTACAGCATGTTTCCCTTCTTCTGTTGAACTTGCTTCCCCGTCAACGTCATGGAAAACGATCTGGTCTCATCTTAGTCTTCCCATTTTGCCGATGGAGATTGTTTCAACGTGGTATAAGGTCATTTACCGTCTGATACCTACTGGTGATCGTCTTTTTCGTATTGGCCTTCGTCCGACTGATCAGTGTGAGGAATGTCATCAAACTGACACCTTACTTCACAGGCTAGTTGCTTGCGGACGGGATCATTGGCTCTGGGTCCGCCGTCAATTAGCTTTTCTTACTAGAGGGCCTGAAACCGCATTCCCAGACGACATCTTCTTACATCCGGACATCTCCTATTTTCCTCAGACGAAAACGAACACGATTGTCTGGCTCTTGGGTTACTATGTCCACTACGTCATTGAAGGCGGTAATGACCCAGATCCCCGCGTTTTTCACCATTATTTGTCAACTGCGCATTGGAAATGGCAGCGGTTACCACAATAGCGAACGCTTTTTGCGAATATGCTTTTTCATGTGTTTAACCGTCAAGGTGTTTGTTAAGTTCCCCTGTGATTCCTGTTTCTTCCCTGAGCTTGAGTCCCCTCCCTTGTTGTATTTTTTCGTAATTTTTTTTTTCTTTTCTCTTTTGCATGTATATATATACACCCAAAATTCATACGGGTGGGATAACGGGTTGGTCTTCCCCTTCAGAAGTAATGTTTTATTTGTGTTTCAACTAATTTGTTGATTTTCTTTTTGCAGCTAATATTAAATGATGATTTGACTATGGTTGTCTGAATTCTCGAGAATTATACCAAGTCAATCTGATAAAAAAAAAAAAAAAGATTGTCATTGCATTTGTGTTGGCAAAGAGTGAGGCGGAATTTACATTATTAACAACACCAACAAATAAGCGCAAAATTGTGCAGCTTCCAAGAGATAATGTTTTAATTCGAAAAAAAAATCGCTTCTTTGACCCTCAAATAATGAAATAGTCAGGTGTGTATTCACGGGGTCATTGAAGGACTTTGCATCTACAGTCCGTAAACCGTCATCCCTGTTTATTGAATTATAAGCGATATTAATTTCAAATCTGTCATGAATTATCCTACTCCTGAAGTCATCTCTGAAAGTTACGACTTCGACGTTCAAGTCACGTATGATCGAATAATCCTATATTCACGTTAGTATACGTTGTTCAAGCACAGCTTATTGCAAATCGTATGGCTTCAGTAGCGTTGGTAATGTTACAAACTGCCTTGAGCAGTAAAAGTATTTTCTTCATTTCATGCAATTTTCCCTCCGACATGGTACGCTTGAATTGCATCGAAGTTAAAGAAAAGTGCTGCAGTCCTGAATACGTCGAGTTGTTGCGTATTTTTATTCACACTGTTTGTCGTAAGGTATTAGGCAATACAAGATGCAATCGCAACTGCACTGCACGCATCTTTTCTCCAAGAAGAGACGCATATACAATTACTGGTTATGTTACAAGGTTTGAGAATCTTCGTTGAGAGTTGCTTTGCTTTAATTCGTGTTAAATGACCCTTTTTCATACTCCGTTGCACTGTCACAATATGCCTACTACGAATATTTCATACACAGTACTCAGCTGCGTTGTTGTACATTCATGGGTCAAATTCCGTATGAAAATGGGAATACTTTCAAGCCACTAACATAGTAGCTACAATTTTCATGTACTCTGATTAGATTCTGACAAGCAGCTGGTAGCTTCAATGTTTTCGATTGATTTAGATTTGATTTGGCAGCCGTTGAAGTCTTTGCTTGTTAATGTGTGTTCTCGAAAGAACGGTGTATTTTCGTCCACTCACATAGCGGAAATAGTCCAGTGCTATATTTATGCATTTACTGGGTTCAATAAATTTGACCTGCGCTGATATAACAAGACCCTCATATCTTCAAGACCTCGCACATGAATTTGTCATTCGTGTTTTGTCATCATACCGTCTACAAGCTGGCGAACCAGACTGAAGACCTGGCCAGGCAGCGTCGCATTCACGCACGACAAACGGCGAGGGAAGAACAGTAGCGGCACACTCCGAAAAAACATACAGTTGAAGAACCTATTTTGTAGAATGTTTATGTCCTACGTTTCCTCTTAAATTTATTAAAAATTGCACCGATGTACAAAACTAGGACTGAAGTAACTTTCACATGATGTCTCGCTAACAACGTCGCTCCGCTCGGTGCAACTTCAAGAATTCCTACAAAATAGCACAGAAGTTAACTGAAAGATGTATTCAGAGGGTCGAACAGAACTGACACTCTTATTCCGAGACCATGATTACCCTGAATTCAGCGCTATTTATGATGTTTCCCTGGACATACTGTGCAGCGTGAGCCAATACTGGCCACAATGTTGGTGAGGAGTTCTTGAGGTAGAGCGTTCTATTCCTCCCCCAGCGCGATTAACAACTGCTGAATGGTCGCAGATACATGAGAACGTGATGCAATACGTCTTGTCAACGCATCCCACACGTGCTTGTTTTAAACCACTACTACTTTGCTCTTATCATACTTTATACTTACTTTAATACCTTTGTAAAAATTATTAGACTTAACTTTCATTACTGCCTTTTTAGAAAGCCGAGATTATGAATTAATTATTCATGCCTGGAATTAGAAAAAAAAATGTTTATGCTTGACATCCCGAAAAAAACTTTTGCTCAGTCTAAATTCTATTCAGACGTCCACAGCCGAAATTATGCTGTTACATAGTTATCAGAGGATGTTTCACATTGACAGTTTAAACCTCAAGGTATCTTCAACGTGTTTTATTAGAGTTCACACTACTTGTGAAACATCATGGTTTGCAAAATTAAATAGGGGACTACTTGCATTATTAAAAAAAATTGGTGATACTAAATAAGTGCGTGACTAGGTGTCGACATAGCACTATATTCATTGTCTGCGAGAAATTTGGCCCAGTAGCAACAGATGAAGAGTTTAACAGAGACTTATTTATTCCCAGGCAAAACCAGATGTGACTCTGTACACACTCACGGGTAATTACTTGCTAATGTATTTTGAGCAGTGGAAGGAACGATGGCAGATATCTGGGGACTCAAGTGGGACTTACTTTCAAACAAAGAAATTTAACTTTCTCAGACATTTGTCTTTCACAGGCAACTGCTCCACCATCTGAGCTTCAGTTTTTGTGAATGGAGAACGCCTTTTAAGAAATAGACTGTTTCTTTTACACATGATACGTTTAGAAAAGAAAACAAGTGTTACTAAATACCCTTCTGGTAAGTTGTTGGAAGATGTTTTATCCTCATTAGGACCGCTTATCGGAGAAAGAATGTTAGCAAATACATTTATGCCATGTTCTTATTCTTGTGGTCCTCAGTCCTGAGACTGGTTTGATGCAGCTCTCCATGCTACTCTATCCTCTGCTAGCTACTTCATCTCCCAATACGTACTGCCGCCTACGTCCTTCTGAATCTGTTTAGTGTATTCATCTCTTCGTCTCCCTCTACGATTTTTACCCTCCACGCTGCCCTCCAATATTAAATTGGTGATCCGTTGATGCCTAAGAACATGTCCTATCAGACGATTCCTTCTTCTTGTCAGGTTGTGCCACAAACTCCTCTTCTCCCCAATCCTATTACATACTTCCTCATTAGTTATGTGATCTACCCATCTAATCTTCAGCATTCGTCTGTAGCACCACATTTCAAAGGCTTCTATTCTCTTCTTGTCTAAAATATTTATCGTCCATGTTTCACTTCCATATGTGACTACACTCCATACAAATACTTTCAGAAACGACTTCCTGTCATTTCAATCTATACTCGATGTTAACAAATTTCTCTTCTTCAGAAACGCTTTCCTTGCCATTGCCAGTCTACATTTTATATCCTATCTACTTCGACCTTCATCAGTTACATTGCTCCCCAAATAGCAAAACACCTTTACTACTTTAAGTGTCTCATTTCCTAATCTAATTCCCTCAGCATCACCTGACTTAATTCGACTACATTCCATTATTCTCGTTTTGCTTTTGTTAATGTTCATCTTATATCCTCCCTTCAAGACACTGTCCATTCCGTTCAACTGCTCTTCCAAGTCCTTTGCTGTCTCTGACAGAATTACAATGTCATCGGCGAAACTTAAAGTCTTTATTTATTCCCCATAGATTTTAATACCTACTACGAATTTTTCTTTTCTTTCCTTTACTGTTTGCTCAATATACAGATTGAATAACATCGGCGAGAGGCTACAACCCTGTCGCACTCCCTTCCCAACGACTGCTTCCCTTTCATGTCCGTCGATTCTTGTAACTGCCATCTGGTTTCTGTACAAATTGTAAATAGCCTTTCGCTCATTGTGTTTTACCCTTGAAGCCTTCATAATTTGAAAGAGATTATTCCAGTCAACATTGTCAAAAGCTTTCTCCAAATCTACAAATGCTAGAAACGTAGGTTTGCCTTTTCTTAATCTAGCTTCTAAGATAAGACGTAGGGTCAGTATTGCCTCACGTGTTCCCATATTTCTACGGAATCCAAACTGGTCTTCCCCGAGGTCGGCTTCTACCAGTTTTTCCATTCGTCTGTACAGAATTCGCGTTAGTATTTTGCAGCCGTGTCTTATTAAACTGACAGTTCGGTAATTTTCACATTTGTCAACGCCTGCTTTCTTTGGGATTGGATTTATTATATTGTTCTTGAAGTCTGAGGGTATTTCGCCTGTCTCATACATTTTGCTCACCAGATGGTAGAGTTTTGTCATGACTGGCTCTCCCAAGGCTGTCAGTAGTTCTAATGGAATGTTGTCTACTCCGGGGGCCTTGTTTCGACTTTCAGTGCTCTATAAAATTCTTCACGCAGTATCATATCGCCAATTTCCCCTTCATCTACATCCTCTTCCATTTCCACAATATTGTCCTCAAGACTTGTATAGTCCCTCTATATACTCCTTCCATCTTTCTGCTTTTCCTTCTTTGCTTAGAACTGGGTTTCCATCTGAGCCCTTGATATTCATACAAGTGGTTCTCTTTTCTCCAAAGGTCTCTTTAATTTTCCTGTAGGCAGTATCTATCTTACTCCTAGTGAGATAAGACTCTACATCCTTACATTTGTCCTCTAGTCATCCCTGCTTAGCCATTTTGCACTTCCTGTTGATCTCATTTTTGAGACGTTTGAAATCCTTTTTGTCTGCTTCATTTACTGCATTTTTATATTTTCTCCTTCCATCAATTAATTTCAGTATTTCTTCTGTCACCCAAGGATTTCTACGAGCCCTCGTCTTTTTATCTACTTCATTTTCTCTGCTGCCTTCACCACTTTATTCCTCAAAGCTATCCATTCTTAAACTACTGTTGAAACGTCCCCTTCGAAAAATTGTACAGGACTGTGCTCAAACTGACACAAAATATTTTTAGCGCAACGCAATCTGACTTTCAGTAATCGCTACAAAGAATGGCCCTGACTAACATTAACCTATACGTTTCACATATCACTTACCTCACAAAAATCTTGGTTACTCGAACTACTGCAATACAGCGAGCGCCACTACTGCCAGCTAAATTAAAGATTCAAACTACGGAAGGCACTAACTACTGATAGGCATAGTTAACAAATGAAAGATTTTGATAGAGAACAAACAATGTATTTACCTTAATAGTCATAATACATAAAGCAGTTCATGACATCCAGTCTTACAAATTTCAAAACTCCGCCATCTCTCTCCCCACATCCACCACTACTGGCTGCTCACCTCCAACTGCGCAAAGCCACGCGCTGTTCACATGCACCTGCCGCTGCCCAACACTACAATGGCAGACAACAATGCAAACTAGCCACAGACTGCAGACAGCACAGCCAGTGATTTTTGTACAGAGCGCTACGTGGCGTTACCAATATAAAAAACCTAAATAGCCTACTTACACTGTATTTCTCTCCCCCATTCTTGTCAATTGTTCGTTTATGCTCTTCCTAAAACTCTCTACAACCTCTGGTTCTTTCAGTTTATCCAGGTCCCATCTCCCCAAATTCCCACCTTTTTGCACTTTCTTCAGTTTTAATCTACAGTTCATAACCAATAGATTGTGGTCAGAGTCCACATCTGCCCCTGGAAATGTCTTACAAATTAAAAACTTGTTCCTAAATCTCTGTCTTAGCGTTATATAATCTATCAGATATCTTCTATTCCATTTATTATGGGAGTCACTTAAGAGAGAAAAGGGTCGTTTACACAAAATAGCACCAAATAATATTTTTGGAGTCAGTAAGTATCCTCATTAGGTGTGTTTGATGTAGGAACACATTTCCTTTATTATCAAACCCTCTTGTTTCAAACCACTACTACTTTACTCTTATCATACTTTATACTTACTTTAATACCTTTGTGAAAAATTATTACCCTCAACTTTCATTACTGCCTTTTTAGAAAGACGAGATTATGAATTAATTATTCACGCCTAGAATTAAAAAAAAATATATTTTTGCTTGACATCCAGAAAAAACTTTTGCTCAATCTAAATTCTATTCAGACGTCCACAGCCGAAAATATGCTGTTACATAGTTACCAGTGGATGTTTCACATTGACAGTTTAAACCTCAAGATATCTTCTGCGTGCTTTATTAGAGTTCACACTACTTGTGAAACATCATGGTGTGCAAAATTAAATAGGGGACTGCTTGCATTATTAAAAAAAATTGGTGATACTAAATAAGTGCGTGACTAGGTGTCGACCTAGAACTATATCCATTGTCTGCGAGAAATTTGGCCCAGTAGCAACAGATGAGGAGTTTAACAGAGACTTATTTATTCCCAGGCAAAACCAGATGTGTCTCTGTACATACTCACTGATAATTACTTGCTAATGTATTTTGAGCAGTGGAAGGAACGATGGCAGATATCTGTTGACTCAAGTGGGACTTACTTTCAAGATATTCGCAAACAAAGAAATTAAACTTTCTCAGACATTTGGCTTTCACAGGCAACTGCTTCACTATCTGCGCTACACAAACACAAATCACGACCGAGCGAGGTGGCGCAGTGGTTAGCACACTGGACTCGCGTTCGGGAGGACGACGGTTCAATCCCGGGTCCGGTCATCCTGATTTAGGTTTTCCGTGATTTCCCTAAATCTCTCCAGGTAAATGCCGGGATGGTTCCTTCGAAATGGCACGGCCAACTTCCTTCCCCGTCCTTCCGTAATCCGCTGAGACCGATGACCTCGCAGTTTGGTCTCTTCCCCCAAACAACCAACCAACCACAAATCACGACCCACTCCACAGCATTACATCCGTTTTCCAACGTTGCAAACTTGATACATATTCTGCATAAGGTGTGGGACTAGCACTCCTGGGAGAAATAATATTGAGGAGTAATGGCTTACCCACAACCTACTGAATAGTTTCCGGATGGAAAACAAGAGTACTTCTGTGATATTGTTGTGTCCTACATTGTAGCACAAATCAATAACAGATCATCCTAGATCGTATGCCATTAACATTTATTTTTACTTCACAACATATATGAAGAATGCACCTCATGTGTCCTTCTTGACTAACGCTGTCGCTCCTGTACCGATAAACCCAACCACAGGTTTATAATTCATAGAAACAAGATTATTTAGTTTCTGTCCACATTAACACTTGAAAAATAATGAGTTCTCACGACGATCAAATTCACAGAATTAGTGTACTGTCGGGACACTAAGTCCTCCGTTTATTTAGCACTGGCGCTTAGTTATGGAAATTTAAGGACCGTTCGGTCATATAATGACAGCAACCTCTGGGCGCAGTTGATGGACGAAATTCCACACTAGCACAGGTACCACGGGAGGATCAGTCAGACAAGCGAAGTTCCCTGACTGCTCGTAGTGGCTGTGGTGTGAGATCTCGAGGCCGGGCTGCTTCTGGAACTGTGTGGTATAGATTCAGGAGGTTGCTCTATGACAGAACTGCTTCCAGCGGCTCAGCGAACTGAACTGCTGGAGAGTGATCAGGCACCGTCCTAAACACACTCCTGGAAGAACAGAGTCTACTTGATGCATGGATACCAAGTGACGTGTGGAAGTGCTGTAGAGATCCAAGTTGTCGCACCAACGCAAGGGATGCTCGCGCAGCTGGTGTCGAGGCCCGCATCTTTCAAGGCAAACTGGAGCCACACGTTTACATAGTACAGGTAGGAGTTCTACTTCAAAGTAGATTGGCATGTTTTGATTACAACCTAGCTTGTTGTGGCTGATATGTCGTACCCACTATGCTTTTGAAACCTGAGTCGGCCAAAGGAGTGTCCCCAATGGAGCATAGTACAGGCAGCTTGTGGACCATGTGTATAATGCAAGTAGATGAGTTGGCAGGCAAAGGTCTTGGATACTCCATTCCTCCCCCACCACAGGAAAGATGATGCAGCCATCTTGATATCATACTGCAATCCTGCGCCCCTTCCTTGCCAGAGAAGAGATGACAGTGCCATTACAAATATTGAGGTCAAGGCATCAAAAAGGTGTTCTAATGGATGAGATGCCTCAGATTCCTTTTCTGCTGTCTGTGGGTGTGAGTGCCCTTGAGGGCTCTGTCCTGTTCCCTGGAACAATGGACCTGAGGGAATAAAGAAGCTTCTGACGCTTGTAAGGGAGTCCAACTGGCTCATGCTGTGTTGGATTAAACCTTGGTTGCTATTCTGTGTTTAGTCTCCCATGGTAATTGCCATTATCCTGTTATCCTCTCTTTCTGAAGGTGGCAGCAGCGGTGTGTATCGATATCCGCCCTTGGACTGTTTGGCATGACGCATATAGTTGCCGGCTGGGCTGTGTGCGGGTAGTCGTTCGGGTGGCGTCGAGCAGCGAGGAAATCTCCGCGGCTCTCAGTTTGGCCGGGCCCGCTGGCGGCCTCTATGTGATTTCGGAGTGTGTGGTGCTGTTATCATTGCGACGAGCTTCGTGGCTCACCGATCCTGGACATTAAAGTTGAGTTTTGACTTAATCTACCAGCAAGTCACGACTGTTCACATTGTGTCGTTTTGAGTTCATTGTCGGCCGTTGAGATATTCCCACGTGCAACAACGTGTGTTTTCAAGTTGGCAAAGTGTGGCCACCCTCCGGTGGAGTTTAACGGTACTTGGTTATTTGAACTGAAGTGCACCAGCCAAATCTTCTGCCTTGTGGCCGTTAACGTTCCGGTTACCTGCCCTGGCGGTTGACGTAAATTTCAGGCAACGTATTTTCCTCATCTTGTTGTCACTGTCCAACACTGTGTGTAGTTTGACAGCTCAATGTGTAATTGGTTGGGGGCACCAATACCTTCTACGTTGTTCCATTGAACAAGCAACGTATTTTCCTCATCGTGTTGTCACTGACCAACACTGTGTGTAGTTTGACAGCTCAATGTATAATTGGTTGTGGGCACCAATACCTTCTACGTTGTTCCATTGAACTCCCTGTTGTGTGCTGGTTGGGTGAAGCGGAGGTTAGCCTGTCGGTGGGTTCGTTGGCTGTCGGTCGGTTGGGTGCTCGTCGGATCGACAATGATTTGGCCGACTACCTGTCTCACCTAAACGAGCGTTAGTGTTTGAATTCCAGGCCGAACCTCGGATCTTCTGTGCGCCCACGGGTGTACTACATTTACTTGTTTGTTTGTACTTATATTGGTTCCAGCCGATTTTTAGATTAAGCTTGTTTTGGCCTTAAGGCGTCAGATGGTTTGGGCCTTCAGCCTAATTTAAGAACTGTTTTATGTAAAGCCGTCGGCATTTTTAAAATTAATCTTATTGAGTCTTAAGTGTTTTGCCTTCAGCCGATTTTGAATTTGTTTTGCTCTTAAAGTGTCAGACGTTTGGGGTCTTCAGCCGATTTTGAATTAAAGTTGTTCTGCTCGTAAGGTGTTAGATGGTTTCGGCCTTCAGACTAATTAATAACTGTTTGAAGTAAATTCTTTGGCATTTTTAAAATTAACTTTATTGAGGCTTAAGTGTTAGGCCTTCATCTGATATTGAATTTAAGTTTTTTGCTCTAAAGGTGTTAGATTCTTTGGACCTTCCACATAATTAAGGATCTGTTTAAAGTTAAGGCCTTGCCTTTTAAATTTCTAATTTCGGTTGAGCTTTAAGTTATTGGTTTTCAGCCCTTTTTAAATTAAAGTGGCCTTTCTCTTAAGGCATGAGATTTTACGGCGCACTCAGCGGCTAATTAAGTTCCAAAACCAAAGCTGCGTTTTTCTTTTTTTAAATAAAATTTTCTTGGCTCTTGATCAAATTAATGGTTGTATGTTCGAGTGTAACTGACAGCCTCTTATTTTGGCCCCTTTCCACAACATAAACTACTTGTTCCGTCCTGCGGGTTTAGCAGGGCGTCTCAGTAAGGACGGCTCGAGTGTGGATGCATTGGAGCTGGCACGGCTGAGAACTGCTCGGAGTGGATCTGGAAAGAAAAATAACAAAGTCTCAGAGCCTCGGACAGGACAGTCGCCATCGGGGTTGCAGAGCAGACTATCTCTTGAGGGTAGATTTCCAAGAGGGAGCAAGTACGCAACCAAGGACGTTCACCTGGTGCCCACCTATATTGTCCTGAGGAAGAGTTGTCGCCATGCTGAAGGAGGCATGATGACCGTGGAAGCGATCATGATTTCATCAAGCTGGAGACCCGTTCCATAAGGGACAATTCTTGCAAAATTGCAAGCTGATGGGTTGCATCTTGCCAAGTATTCGGTATGAAAGAAGTGGAATTCCATGAGACTGTTATCATTCAGCGAAAAGGGGGCGACTGTATCCAGTAGAGGGCAAGTGCTGTGAAGCGCCTGTGCCTTTGGAAGGAAAATACAATAGTACGAACTATGATGACAGCCAACACCAAAGCCAAAATAAAACCCAGGTGCAGTGGCCTAGACTTAGTGAAGCCAGGTTCTAGTACTGGTGGCACCACACAGTAGCAGTCGGTCGTTGGCTGGCCAGCAGCATGTAACAGCCTGAAAGTTCTCTTGCGAGCCTCTGAGTGAAGAACTTCAACAGCGATTGGCATCTGTCTCAGGTCGCTCGTTATACTTAGGGAGTTGTTGGTGAAGCCACACCTGGAGCCTGCGGAGGTGTGTCTGTAGAAAGACAAACCATTCCAGTGCCAGTTCCGAGACATAAAGTCCTTGGTCCCAAGTGACGCAGCAAAAGGAAGAACGTGATCCCGTGTTGCTGCTGTTTTGGTGGAGGCTGGGTATCACATTCAAAGAATCTGTGATCCCATTGGCAGACTGATAGGGTACAGGCACTAGGACCGCAACTGAATCATCAGTAAGTAAATGTGTAATAGCGACATCACTTAACACAGAAACTGACAGGAATATCCGCTAACAGCGGAGAAACACCGTAATGGACTGGAGTGAGAACAGACACGGTGAAATCCCGTGGTCTGAGTTCAGAAAAGGAATCAACTTTCGGGTGAAAGAATTTGTCCGGGAAAGGAAAAGAGGCAGAAGTGGCCCGACAGAGGAGTTCCCTCAATTGACGGAAATATTCCGTGAGCACCTCGGAAGGGATGTTAGAAAATTTGTTGCTCCCATAACATGTCTGGTAGTGTGAAGGTATCTTGAAATAAATGGTAGTAAACATGTTGCACTGAGATGGCGTATGTGGCTCTGTGGCAGTTGTCTTCCAAGGTGATTACAATAGATTAGGATCCATGTGGCCGACGTCTCTGATAGCGGAGCGTGTGTTTGAGAAGAAGGGGGAATCGACAGGGAGGTACATCGCGTCATGAACGACTTGTAATTGTTATTGAGTCCCGATGCATTGTAGGAAACGACACGGCAGTATGAAAGTGCGCATGTTCATCCATTATCACTGAGGCCTGACAGGCTGGCCAGGGGCGTCGTGGAAGACGCCGTAAATTATTATTCCCTGGTTGAGCACTGAGGATTGACGAAGAGTCAAACTGCGTAGTGGAAGACAACTTTCAGTTGTTGTTGTGCGTATGAACACCGAGGACTTGCATGTTCTCCAGCTGTGTCTTAGAAGACGACTGGGACTTCTTAGTGTGCGAACTAGCTCTGAGGATTGGCAGCGAGGCCTGTTGCCTCGGGAAAGACGCCTTGGGGAGCATTGCCAATTGATTGTCCTATGTGGTAGCATACATCAACAACTGATTGTCACAGGCCTTATGCAGTTAACATTTATTTTCATTTCCCATCAAATACATGAAATACACTCCTGGAAATTGAAATAAGAACACCGTGAATTCATTGTCCCAGGAAGGGGAAACTTTATTGACACATTCCTGGGGTCATATACATCACATGATCACACTGACAGAACCACAGGAACATAGACACAGGCAACAGAGCATGCACAATGTCGGCACTAGTACAGTGTATATCCACCTTTCGCAGCAATGCAGGCTGCTATTCTCCAATGGAGACGATCGTAGAGATGCTGGATGTAGTTCTGTGGAACGGCTTGCCATGCCATTTCCACCTGGCGCCTCAGTTGGACCAGCGTTCGTGCTGGACGTGCAGACCGCGTGAGACGACGCTTCATCCAGTCCTAAACATGCTCAATGGGGGACAGATCCGGAGATCTTGCTGGCCAGGGTAGTTGACTTACACCTTCTAGAGCACGTTGGGTGGCACGGGATACATGCGGACGTGCATTGTACTGTTGGAACACAAGTTCCCTTGCCGGTCTAGGAATGGTAGAACGATGGGTTCGATGACGGTTTGGATGTACCGTGCACTATTCAGTGTTCCCTCGACGATCACTAGAGGTGTACAGCCAGTGTAGGAGATCGCTCCCCACTCCATGATGCCGGGTGTTGGCCTTGTGTGCCTCGGTCGTATGCAGTCCTGATTGTGGCGCTCACCTGCACGGCGCCGAACACGCATACGACCATCATTGGCACCAAGGCAGAAGCGACTCTCATCGCTGAAGACGACACGTCTCCATTCGTCCCTCCATTCACGCCTGTCGCGACACCACTGGAGGCGGGCTGCACGATGTTGGGGCGTGAGCGGAAGACGGCCTAACGGTGTGCGGGACCGTAGCCCAGCTTCATGGAAACGGTTGCGAATGGTCCTCGCCGATACCCCAGGAGCAACAGTGTCCCTAATTTGCTGGGAAGTGGCGGTGCGGTCCCCTACGGCACTGCGTAGGATCCTACGGTCTTAGCGTGCATCCGTGCGTCGCTGCGGTCCGGTCCCAGGTCGACGGGCACGTGCACCTTCCGCCGACCACTGGCGACAACATCGATGTACTGTGGAGACCTCACGCCCCACGTGTTGAGCAATTCGGCGGTACGTCCACCCGGCCTCCCGCATGCCCACTATACGCCCTCGCTCAAAGTCCGTCAACTGCACATACGGTTCACGTCCACGCTGTCGCGGCATGCTACCAGTGTTAAAGACTGCGATGGAGCTCCGTATGCCACGGAAAACTGGCTGACACTGCCGGCGGCAGTGCACAAATGCTGCGCAGCTAGCGCCATTCGACGGCCAACACCGCGGTTACTGGTGTGTCCGCTGTGCCGTGCGTGTGATCATTGCTTGTACAGCCCTCTCGCAGTGTCCGGAGCAAGTATGGTGGGTCTGACACACCGGTGTCAATGAGTTCTTTTTTCCATTTCCAGGAGTGTACAACTGACGTTTTGAGAATAATAGGCTTTAAGCTGTAATGTTGAGGTATTTCGCGACTGGCGCTAGCTCCAGATTAAACCAAGGCAAAGGCTCGTCGTCGTGTGTCATCTTCAACTGCGGCGAGCACGAAGGTAAGCCACAGATCCTTCTTCTAACCGAATATTTGAAATCCTGGTGGCAGGATCATCCTCGATCGGGTTTTCGTCTGTAGCAAAATTTCCTCTTTGCCCTGAAGTTGCTGGAAACTTTGAGGTAGGGGGTGACTGGGAGTGCTACAGTCTCCAGAAGAGACTTCTTTTCTTGCTGAAGTCGCTGTAAATCATGCAACAGCTGCGACAAATGCTTTTGTTTCTGAGTTGCTATGATGGAACGAGACTCTTTGCTTAGGACACTTGAACCTTCACGGCAAAGAAAAGGGATGAACTTGGTAACCAAAAGTATTATTTGTCACCAACTGGTGGAAAGAAACTTGAAAACGTGTACTCTTGTTGCCAACAGTGTCTGAATGAAACACAGGAATCCGTTGAGAATCAACTTATCCTGTGCCGCTGGAGACACAAGAAGGAAAAAGTCCAGATAAACAATGCATAACAAATGTAGTAGAAAGTTGAGCAAGGAAAATCTGTTCTGCGGAGGAATATTGTGGCAGACAAGCTGAAAGCTCAAAGTTACACCAAATAAAACGTCTACCATGAGCGTAGTGCACACTTGACGAACTGAGTTCAACAAATGAACGCCTCGTCGCCAGTTTATGTATCCTATGTGGTAGCATACATCAACAGCTGATTGTCACAGCATCCCTGTATGTACAAACGCTTGAAACATAAGAAATTATACAGAAGGAATCAGGACGACTGCAGTCACTGAAATACTTTTTCTAACTTCATTTATCACTGGCTTTTACTCATGAAAGTTCGAAGTCCGTTCGGTCGTGAAAAGACGGCAACCACTGTGCACAACTGATAGTCTAAATTACACACGGGAGGCTTCGTCGGAGGTAAAGTTCTCTGGTAGACGTCTGACTGTTCGCATGGCTGTGGTTTTGCTATCTAGAGGTCGGATTGCATCTGTAACTATGTGGTGAAGGTCCTGGAAGTTGCTCTAATCGGAAATTGCTAGTAGTGGCTCAGTGAACTGAATTGCCGGAGAGTGGCTAGGTCTGTACTAAATGCGCTCCCGACAGAGAAGTATCTGCTTGACGCTTGCATACAGAGAGATTCGTGGAAGCGAAGTAGTGTTCCCGACTGTGGTATTGTTTCCACGGATGTGCTTAGGTGTCAAGGTTCCTCTCACCTCTCATGGCGAAGCTAAGGTCGCACGTTTCCGTGCTGCCGGTTGTTGTTCTAACCCAAAACAGGCCGGCGCGTTTTGCACACGATGCAGCTTGTTGTGTTCTATATGCTGTGCCCACTATACTGATGACATCTGAGTCTGACATTGATCGCAAACGAAGGCCTTCGATGCACCAAAAGTAACTCAATGGGCTTGGACAACCAATCGATGGATACACAAGGCACCGTATATAGGCAGTGTCAGTCTGTTTGTAATGAACGAACACAGTTTATTCTCAGAGAGGAAACAAAGTATCAGTATGATCAAACGCCCAATTGAATTTTATCAACCAGCATAAAGGCGATATTGAGACAGCGCAAATCGGAGGACGGGGCCATACGACCACATAAATGTGTAATTTAAGAAGCTTAACCAAAAAGGAGAGGAAAACTTAACGGTATTCCACAATTAGAAATTATGATGATGTGGAACAACAACAGCCGTTAAACTTAAATATTTTTAGAAAGGCTGTCCAAACATCTACGGAATCATCCACAACAACATTTTGTCTACGTGGGTCACATTATCGTAATTCCATGTGGTGACAGAAACTATGGTAGCGGCTCCTGATTGTTAGAGGGCCCGCATAACCGGCAAGCAAGGTGGGCTGCCGACCTCCCTTCAAGAGCTCAGACTAAAACATCACCAGAGGATGTAAACGTCAACCGACTTTCCGCATAAACACGGCACTATCTCGTGAAAATTCATGTGATAGACATACACCAAATGGAATTAATGTGACTACGTGTAGCATTCCGGTTAATACCTGCTCCAACTCTAGTCTAGTAGACACTTACCATAGCCTTCAGCAGTAAGTTGTATCTTTGTAATTGTGTTCAGTAGTACTTTGGTTATAATTTTCTTTTCATTGTCTTGTTCTCTTATCTGGGATTTGCCACCACAAGAATTGTTGTGCTTCTTGTTGTTCTTGCATTTGGAAATTAGTGTACGCCAAAGAAGGCGCTTTTTAGTTATAATGAAGTTTGTTCAAACATGATCATTAGCTCTTTCGTATCGACCGCAGAACCCTACAGAAACAGTACTGACCATGCAACAGAAATGCATTGAGTTTCAAGATATAGCTTCCATCGCTCATCGCTTCTTATACAAAAACTACTTTAGAGTTTCGAAACAGACTCGGAAAAAGTTGGCAACAATAAACAGTACATCACACGAAGTGATATCCATTGTAGATATTTGGGGTTCGATTTGAAACTATTTTCAAAATCTAAACGAAAGAGCTACAACTGGCTCATCAATCACTTCAACTCGTTACATATTAAGCACGTCCAATCCTAGTGAACAAAAGTTTCAGAGCTACGCTCACGGGAATACCGAAGATAATCATTAAGTTGAAACCAAATTAGAACTAAACTTTTCAAAATTTCTATGCGTCATATTCTCACATGCTTGTAACGAAATTATGGTTTTAAATTTTTATTTTTAAATTATGATTTTAAATTTAAGTTTCGTACCATCAATCAAATTATCAAATGAGTCTCTAAAGACCAGGTGATTTCTGCTACTTCATTTTTTTCATCACATAATTTCAAATTATAAAAGCATTATTCCTAATGTACGAAAAATTTGATTGTCATTAAGGTGTAACATTTTAACAAAATAGTTTTAAGTTGTAATTACGAAACGCAAAGGTTATAAAGAAGAGACCTCATTACTTTGGAAAGAAGGAATGTATTACGGTTAAAATTCCTTTTACGGTTGGAAAACAAAAATTTATTTGAAGAGTTTTAATGGTGGTAAAAACCAGTCCAAGAAGCGAAAAAAAATTTAAAAATTCAGTAAGTATAAAAAGGTATAGTTCAGTACACAGCTGCCTGCCAAACAGTGACGTCCCAGAATCGAAACCCGGTTCGGCACACAATATGCCAGGAAGTTCCAGGTCTGCACATACTCTAGCCTGTAACAGGAATGTCGCGGCCTGATATTACCTCGTACACGTCGATGCAGGGTGTGCGCATGTTTTTCTGTCGCACTTTGCTATCTCTTACTCTGTGGCCGAGCGGTTCTAGGCGCTTCAGTCTGGAACCACTTGATCGCTACGGTCGCAGGTTCGAAGCCTGCCTCGGGCATGGATGTGTGTGATGTCCCTAGGTTAGTTAGGTTTAAGTAGGTCTAAGTTCTAGGGGACTGATGACATCAGATGTTAAATCCCGTAGTGCTTACAGCCATTTCAACCACTTCTCTTATTTCTGAAAGTTTCTATTCGGTTCTGGAACGTGTTGGAAGTACGAGTTCGTTGATTTGCATCACATTTACTTCACGCCCAATGTTAATGACGTATCGTCCGGTTTTCGAGTTCAATGTATTTCTTAATATTTTACAAATGGTACCAAATGAAAAGTTTTCTCTTCCCGATTCGTACCCCGATTTCCTGTTGACTACGAAAAGTCGCCTACCTCACTTATTCCATCCAGGTCCGCTAGAGACCTGACTTATTTCTGTTTCTCTAGTTGTACATTTACCGATGTGAGAACACTCATTTTTGGGAAAAAATTAGTTGCACTTCAAGTTTATGTCGGTGCTGGATTGATTAAGACGATGGCGGCAATAACCAGGAAATTCGACTTCGCAACTGTATGTGGCACACATTTTCATTTGTCACGACGCGTTAAATAGATTGCAGATTCATTACAGTTAGACTGAAAAATCTGGTCGGATTTCACTGATAAGAGCTTCGTGATACTGCGTTTTACTGATTGTATTCTGATTTATAAGAAACTATCAGCCTTTACCTAGGTTTCAGCCCTAATAATTGAGTCTTCTTCAGAAGATGTACCTGAATCTATAATTTGTCTAAGAGGGCATGGTCTAGAAATAAAACTGAAACAGGATGAATAGGCGTAGTCACATTTTAAAAATGCGGTACATAAGTACTAAGCCAACACTAAGACTTAAGCTCTAGCGTGGACCTCGTCTCCATAGACGCCGTGCAGCGGGCCTCGGGAGCTCACGTGAAATTATATATTAGATTTTCAAGATTGCTGACTGTGCTGCAATGTTGAAAGCACAAAGATTATATTCTGGTTGAACCCATTCAATTCATTTCAGAGAATTTTGTTCAATTTCTGTTCCATAGTTTCATTGATAGATCATATTTCATGTAACATCAAACAGCTTAAATCTTTCAAGATCGATCTACATATCACGCCAATGCACACAAAAAATTTTAGTTAAGTCATTTTTAGGCTACCATCGCCCATTGAAAAAAATTGCTTCAAGAAAAGAAGGTTACTGTAGGCCAGCCTTACGTCTTTCTCTGTCGTCTCGTACTGCATCCATGCGTTGATTAAAGGGGAATAATTTTGGTGTCACAGAACAGCAAATAGAGCTAGGGCATTGTCTAAGTCAGACAAAAATCGGGATGAACACCATCCGTGGCTTTGGATTTGCATGATGTTGAAAAGAGACACAGACAGTACGTTCGTCAGGATCTGTAGATGGGGGTTTATCCCATTGCTCCCGAATGAAAACCACTGTCGCAGCTCCTGCGTCATTGATATCGTTACTGACAATTAATCCTCTATCACCATACAGCGAAGGCAGTGTTCATCCAACTTGCGGCTGAAGTGCCAGATGTTTTTGCGTTCACATTCATTTTGTGAGTAATTTAATGTACTGTTCTGCAGTACAGTCTGTTTACGTTATTATGGCTGTTTATAGAAGGTAATGACAGGTAGTCTTCTTTGTCCGAGTGCTGAGCTACGCATATTCAAAGCTGCTACTACCATGATGTTTATTTGAACACTACAGAGGAAGTCAGATTTCTCCTGAGACATTTTGCCCGTCTATTTTCACTGAATGTACCATTACATTAATAGTTAGTGGGTTGAAATGCGAAGTGCTTTTATTAACGGAAAGCATATTCTGTTTCTAACACAAATCCTCCACCGAGCGTCATGTGGAGGATCATGTACATAAAAAAAAGTGAAACTTCCTGGCAGATTAAAAGTGTGTGCCCGACCGAGACTCGAACTCGGGACCTTTGCCTTTCGCGGGCAAGTGCTCTACCAACTGAGCTACCGAAGCACGACTCACGCCCGGTACTCACAACTTTACTTCTGCCAGTATCCGTCTCCCACCTTCCAAACTTTACAGAAGCTCTTCTGCGAAACATGCAGAACTAGCTCTCCTGAAAGAAAGGATACTGTGGAGACATGGCTTAGCCACAGCCTGGGGGATGTTTCCAGAATAAGATTTTCACTCTGCAGCGGAGTGTGCGCTGATATGAAACTTCCTGGCAGATTAAAACTGTGTGCCCGACCGAGATTCGAACTCGGGACCTTTGCCTTTCTGGCAGAAGTAAAGCTGTGAGTACCGGGCGTGAGTCGTGCTTCGGTAGCTCAGTTGGTAGAGCACTTGCCCGCGAAAGGCAAAGGTCCCGAGTTCGAGTCTCGGTCGGGCACACAGTTTTAATCTGCCAGGAAGTTTCATATCAGCGCACACTCCGCTGCAGAGTGAAAATCTCATTCTGGAAACATCCCCCAGGCTGTGGCTAAGCCATGTCTCCACAGTATCCTTTCTTTCAGGAGTGCTAGTTCTGCATGTTTCGCAGAAGAGCTTCTGTAAAGTTTGGAAGGTAGGAGACGGATACTGGCAGAAGTAAAGCTGTGAGTACCGGGCGTGAGTCGTGCTTCGGTAGCTCACTTGGTAGAGCACTTGCCCGCGAAAGGCAAAGGTCCCGAGTTCGAGTCTCGGTCGGGCACACAGTTTTAATCTGCCAGGAAGTTTCATATCAGCGCACACTCCGCTGCAGAGTGAAAATCTCATTCTGGATTAAAAAAAAGTAGTTGCATGACAATGTGGAAACACCGCCAGAAATGTATGCTTCAACATAAATCCAGATAAATCTCTATATTGAGCAAGCAATAAAGGAAAAAAAGAAAAATTCGGAGTAGGTATTAAAATCCATGGAGAAGAAATAAAAACTTTAAGGTCCGTCAATGACATTGTGATTCTGTCAGCAAAGGACTTGGAAGAGCAATTCAACGGAATGGACAGTGTCTTGAAAGTAGGATATAAGATGAACATCAACAAAAGCAAAACGAGGATAATGGAATGTAGCCGAGTTAACTCGGGTGATGCTGGGGAAATTATATTAGGAAATGAGACACTTAAAGTAGTAAAGGAGTTTTGCTATTTGGAGAGCAAACTAACTGATGAAGGTCGAAATAGAGAGGATATAAAATGTAGTCTGGCAATGGTAAGGCAAGCGTTTCTGAAGAAGAGAAATTTGTTAACTTCGAGTATAGATTTAAGTGTCAGCAAGTCGTTTCTGAAAGTATTTGTATGGAGTGTAGCCATGTATGGAAGTGAAACATGGCCGATAAATAGTTTGGACAAGAAACGAATAGAAGCTTTCGAAATGTGGTGCTACAGAAGAATTCTGAAGATTATATGGTTAGATCACATAATTAATGAGGAGGTATTGAATAGAATTGGGGAGAAGAGGAGTTTGTGGCACAACGTGACTAGGAAGGGATCGTTGGTAGGACATGTTCTGAGGCATCAAGGGATCACCAATTTAATATTGGAGGGCAGCGTGGAGGGTAAAAATCGTAGAGGGAGACCAAGAGATGAATACAATAAGCAGATTCAGAAGGGTGTAGGCTGCAGTACGTACTGGGAGATGAAGCTGCTTGTACAGGATAGAGTAGCATCAAACCAGTCTCTGGAATGAAGACCACAACAATCCAAACTGCCAGATTCGCAGTGCAGTGTCGCCTACACGTAACAAGTGTCATTCGTGGAACAGTGTTCTGTACATTTGTGAGTGCATTATGTCAGAGGTAAGTCAACTCAAAAGTGGACGAATTTCCTTTCCGTCAGTAAAAGCACTTCGCATTTCAACCGACTAACTAGGAGACTAATAGTACATTAACGGGAAGTAGATGGGCAAAATGTCTCAGGAGAAAGCTGACTTCCTCTGCAGTGTTCAAATAACCGTCTACATGCTAGCATTCACCATGCTAGCATTCACCATGCTAGCATGGTGAATGCTTTAATGAGCGAGACAGTCGAATTATGGCGCCATATCGAAGATCTCTACCGCTTACGGGAACAGCGGAAAAACATTATCAGCTGTATCACAACGGCGGCATAAGTGTTTGTTGAGTGGTCGTGACGCACGATCGTTGAATATGATTGTGAAGAAAAATAAGAGAACAACAGCTGCAAAAATCATTGTAGAACTGAATGTCGTATTTGTGAAGTCTGTCAGCACCTAAACAACAAGAAGGGAGCTCCAGAATCAGAAAATTGCAGGGCGATCTGCAATTCCAAAACAAGACCGTGACCTGCCATTTGTGATATTTCAGTGTTCGCATCGTCGTAGCTGGACCTCGTTGTCCAATTCTAGTTATCTAAGGCAGGTGCACGTTATGCGGAGATTCTTGCAGACTATCTAAATGTTTTTCTGGCGTTATGGCACAGTCATGTATGAACAGAACGACGCGACATTCCATCTCTCTTTGGTTGCAGGCAGGTGGCACGATGAACACTCCAGTGAATTCACGACCTTGGCTAGGGACGCACATCAATCGATCTCAACCGAACAGAAGAGGAACTGTCGAGACACAAATATATTTATGGCTAGCACTGGCGGTTGCTTGAATTGGTACGTCCTCAGAAAAATTCCAGTGTCTCCTAGAGTCTAGAGTTCATGCCTCGACGTGTTACTACAGATTTTAGTGCTCCCAGAGGATTGGTCCACTAGTTTTATCATATCCGATGCCTTCGCATTGCTTTTGTACGTCCAGTGTACATCACCAAACAGAAAATCGAAATAGAGAAATTTGGGAGCTTTCTTTCAAATTAATGCCTAAAAAATCGGTTCCTAAACTTTTTATTTGTAGCTTTATAGATTGAAATGCCTTCACTAGCTTAATAGGCCAGTGGTAAGACGCCAGGTTATCGATCTGAATGGCTTCGGGTTACATATACGATCTGTTCTAGGACCACTTCTTTCTTATTCAGTGTGAAAAATGCTTACTTTCACCGAGGAGTCAACGTTAAAACTGTCGCTAAGCGTTCACAGGGAACGGATACTTTTTTTTCATGTGCAGCATCCTTGAACAGAAAAGAAGGAAATCAATTATTTGGCTCTTATGTGCCTCTACAGTACAGTGACTTGTTGAGTTGATGTTGGTAAGTGAAAATGCATATGATGAGTGGGTCATGGTAATAATGAATTCGCACCAGTTACACGGAAGGGACTGTATACATAACCAAAACAGTGTAAAAGAGAAATGAAACAAGGACTAAGCATGTGGAAGAACGAAATTAGTGACAAATGGGGCACCTAACGACCGAGATCGCTGACACACAATTTAGAAGGGGCTTTGTAGTTAAATAATATTTTGAGAGATATATAATGTTTAGTAAGAAGATATCGAAGGGGGATACGAATGAAAGAGCGAGGTAAATTGGCTGTCACTACCGTATAGATATTTCAGTTTATGTTTGTCTTCCTGACAGTAACAAGATATACTTAAGAGCTTTGAGAATGCACCAAGACATAACTAGAAGCAGCTGGAATATTATTATATTTAAGTTGGGGACGGTTATGGGACGGATAAGGGATTGAATTAATCGCAGTCTGTCAAAAGCTTAGCTCTATTATAGATTGAATAAGCAAGAGTTCCGAGTGCACATACACTATGTGATAAAAAGTATCCGGACACACCCAAAAACATACGTTTTTCATATTAGGTGCCCCTACAACTGCCAGGTGAGACAGTCCTGCGGTCGATGGAAGGCAAGAAACACCACCCTCAATAGAATCAAAGCAAGGTGTTCAAAGCAACCTTCGGCTTTGAAGGTAAGGCTTTACCTTCTTTTATTAGTAGCCTTAAAACGCAATTGTAAATAGAGGTTTTGTTTTCCGAAAAAGTCTAAAATATTTTGTAACACTATTTGCAGTGATAACTGACAGGCACCTCCAAAAGTGGAAAACATGGAGTGTGAATGTTTCTTTTCCTTTCTAATGAATGTCGAATCCAGGAAGACTAAACTCGAGTCACTTACGACGCTTTTGCATTTCCGTATCGAACGCGAAAAATTCGTTTATTCAGAGAGATGTCAAAGGCAGACGTTATCATGTACGAAAGTCAGTTTCAGGTGCTCGCATTACCAATAGCCTGGACGGTAAGTTCAGGATGTCAAAAACTGCAGCGAAAGTCTGAAAAGCCTTTCAGTTCTCCGGAGCACATTTAGGAGGCCGGAATGAATACAGCCTTAATGTAGCTACTTAAGTACGACGACGCCGTTAATTTCAGTGTCCGTAGCAGAAGGGGTTTGGGGTGGGGGGTTGGCGAGAGAGGTGGGCGAAGTTGCTCGTTGAGCACGGCGTATAGAGGGCTCGGCACGGCACAGAGTTGATTCTGCGCGGCCCTCCGAGGGTCGCGGGTCGATATTATTTAATCTGAAGGGAGCGCGGCGCGTGTGAGCGGGGGTGGACGCCAGGCGGAGGCAGGCAACGCAAGGATTAAATTTGCAAATTGGGTTTCTCGCGTCGGAGCAAGATGGATGACCCAGATTAGCGCTAGATACTGCACGCCGATGAGCCGACGATGCCGCCGTTGACGCGTCTCCATGGAGCCGAGAGCGCTGACGTCCGCGCGGCGTGGTGCGAGGGACGTAGCGACAACATAGGACGTGAAGAGCAGAACATGGGCCTCCCGAGTAGTTTTAAAGGTTCTAACGACTAGCGACCTACCGCCTATCACCACCTATTTCCTTAACGACGTTAACAAATTACCATTTTTAGAGAGCTCTGAGCGTGTGGGGAACATGGACGTCCCTGTCTTACTTATTTGTAAGGATTCTATTTTTTGAATTGCCTACCGCCACTTTAAATCATTTTCATGTTTTTCTAACATTTTAGTCTCATCTTGTATTGATCTGACAAAAGCCGTGGATACGTTTTAGTATCTTTTCGGACCTCGTTTTACCAGCAGTAGTTCAGCATCTCGACGCGGCATGCACTCAACAAGTCCTTGGAAGTCCCCTGCAGAAATATTGAGCAATGCTCCTTCTATAGCCGTCGACAGTTGCTAGAGTTTTCCCGGTGCAGGATTTTGTGGCACGAACTGCCCTGTCGCTTACGTTTCATAAACAATCGAGGAATTCATGTAGAGTGATTTCTGGGGCCAGATCATTCGCTCGAATTGTTCAAAATGTTCTTCAAACCAATCACGGTGGCATAGCACACTGTCATCCATAAAAATTCCATCGTTGCTTGGGAACAAGAAGTCAATGAATGGCTGCAAATTGTATACAAGCAGCCGAACATAAACATTTCCAGTGAATGATCAGTTCCGTGGGACCAGCGGACCCAGCCCATTCCATGCAAACACGACCCACACCATAATGGAACTCCTAACAGCTTGCACAGTGCCTTGTTGACAACTTGGCTCCATGGCTTCGTGGAGTCTGCGACACATTAGAATCTTACTATCAGCTCTTACCAACCGTAATCGGGATTCATCCGACGAGGCCATGGTTTTCCAGTCGTCTAGAGTCCAACGAGGTCAGGAGCACAGGAGAGGGGCTGCAGCCGCGGCACTAGAGTTGGTCGTCTGCTGCCGTAGCCCATTAACGCCAAATTTAGCTGTAGCATCCTAACGCATACTCTCGTCGTGCGTCCCACATTCATTTCTGCTATTGTCTCAGATAGTGTGGCTTGTGTATTGGCGCTGACAAATCTACGCAAGCGTCGCTGCTCTCGGTCGTTAAGTGAAGGCCGTCAGCCACCGCGATGCTCGTGGTGAGATGGAATTCCTGAGATCTGGTATTCTCGACACGCTCTTGACACTGTGGATCTCGTAATATTGCATTCCTTACACAAATGGAGTGTCCCATGCGTCTAGCCCCAACTATCATTCTGCATTCAAAGTCTGTCAAATTCCGTCGTGCGGCCACAATCACATCGGACAACTTCTTACATGAATCCCCTGAGTACAAATGACAGGACCACCAATGACTGCCCTTTCATTCTTCGTGTACCCGGTACTACCGCCATCTGTATATGAGTAAGTCTCTATCGCATGACTTTGACACGTCAGTGTAGTGTGCTAAGTACAATACAGATCTTGTAACCCACTCTTTCTTTCTCTTGCTGTTATTTTATTAAATATATGAAGATAGTAACTGTTCGCGAAAGAACAGATACCATTGATGACCGTGCAGCTGCTCTAGAATAAATGATAATTAATTGAAACCCTCTGCTGCCGACAGGTGTTGTTGATATAACTCGATAGGGACAGCTGAAAATGTAACCAAGAGATCCCGGTTTCGAGTCCCGATATGGGCACACATTTCATCTGTCCCTATAGAGGTATATCAACAACACCTGTCGCCAACTGAGGGTTTCAATTAATTATCATTTATTTTATTAAATATTTGGCCGTGCTCTTGTTACTTAACAGATTGCTTACGCAGTCGGACTTACAGCTGAGTAAAATGTTCCTTTGCTTCCAGTCTCGTTAAGTTGTTAAATGCTACGACCTCTGTACCACACACTTCTTGGCAATTGTCAAGTGGAATGACTATTGTTGGGCTAGTGGTATACCGTTCTCTAGCTGCCGGCTTTGACGTCACTCGTGCTCACGGCATCGCCATGTCTGGGTATACGTTGACATGCGTTCGATGCGCCCACGTCAACCTTGCGATTAATGAATCTGTCGACGCTCTGAGCTGCCGGCCGCCGTCTCTACCTATTTTTATTTCAATGACTTCCTTTATTAGTCTGTCCCAGAAACCGTTGGTGTCAGCTCCGATAGAGGTTTCGTTACACTTGATCTGGTGATCGTCTTGTAGAATATGTTTAGCTAAACGGGTTTCCAGGGGTAGCGTAGGCAATAAAACATCTCATCTACTTTCCTGTCTTGTTCCAGAGTGCATATTGTTTGCTCGACGTAAGACTGGCCACACTCTTAAGGTACAGCATATTGTAGAGGTGTTCTGAGACTTGCCACATCTCCAACTGGTTTCAGCAATGGCCGCATTTAGGACTGTCCGACAAGGCGTGGATTTTTTCTACTTCTTATCGTTGGCGATTCTTTGTTAGTCGGCCGCTGTGGCGCATCAGTCTGGAACCGCGCTGCTGCTACGGTCGCGGGTTCGAATCTAGCCTCGGGCATGGATGTGTGAGTTGTCCTTAGGTTAGTTAGGTTTAAGTAGTTCTAAGTCTAGGGGGACTGATGACCTCAGATGTTAAGTCCTATAGTGCTTAGAGCCATTTGAATCATTTTCGTTCTTTGTTGACCGATATAGACGTTATTCCTAAAGGCCTCAGCTCAAGGGCATGTTACCGACGTCTGATATCGTTCTTGCGCAATGTACCAACCTTTGCAACACAGTGCATTTCTGTACCGGGTGATGATGGCTGATGATGTGCAAGTACAGAACACTGTACATAGGTTTCCAGTCCAAGGCAATCTTTTCGTTTGCAGTGCATGAGTATCTACAGAAATGGATGCGAATAGTCTTTTTACAAGAACTTTAGTAGAGAACTGTGTTTTACTGTTAATGCTGCTGAGAAGTTTCAAGAACTCGTCAAGTTTATCGCCTCGTGTCATCAGTGGTTCGGAAGAAACAACTAAATTTTAATGGAGACGTTACTAGGTCAATATCCTCGGAATACTCCATTAAGAGGTTTACACCAGCTGAAGCTAACGGGCTTCCGAACGCAACTCCGTCTCCCTGACAATAGTATTGGCCGTGTGCCAAAACACCTCTATCATGTCACTTTCAACGTACTAGCCCCGAAGTGTTTTTGATAGACATATTCGTAAACTTCACAACCATATCAAATTAATCAAAATGTCACCCTCGCTAGGTCGAAGACGGATCATAACAGCGGCTGAGTCTTTAACATGATGTTCACAGAGACGCACACATGAAATGAGGAGAATGGTCAAGCACTTCGCTAACTTGTTCGTCGAAACTAGAATTATATTAATACGAGGGTCAGTCAAAAAGTAATGCCTCCTATTTTTTTTCTATGTTTAATTGTCAGGAAATTTAAATGCAACTACATAGGTTGAAAACCACAACATTGAGGATCATTTTGTCATTTTTCAATGTAATCTCCGCCCATCTCTACAGTTTTGGTCCATCTTTGAACAAGGGCATGTATCCCAGCACGGTAAAAATCACAGCTCTGCTTCCTAAGCCATTGACGCACGGATGTTTTGACGGCCTCCTCATCTTCAAAATGAATCCCACGATGAGCTTCTTTTAGTGGCCCGAACAGATGGAAGTCTGATGGTGCCAGGTCAGGGCTGTATGGGGGATGAGGCAAAACTTCCCATCCAATTTTGACAATCTCGTCAGAGGTGTGACGACTGGTGTGTGGTCTTGCATTGTCATGCAAAAGAAGAACATCTGCCATTGATTTTGTTGGGCGAACTCGCTGAAGACGTGCTTTAAGTTTTTTGAGGGTTGTGACGTACTGAACAGAATTTATTGTGCATCCCTGCTCCAAAAAATCAACCAGAATCACACCCTCTGTATCCCAGAAAACTGTTGCCATAACTTTCCCTGCCGATCGCACAGTTTTGAATTTTTTCTTCCTCGGCGAGCTTGTGTGACGCCACTCCATTGACTGCCTCTTTGATTCGGGTTCAAAAAAATGCACCCATGTTTCGTCCCCGGTCACAATTTTTTTCAGAAACTCATCTCCCTCCAAACGGAAGCGCTGCAAGTGTTGGGAGGCTATTGTTTTCCTTGCCTCTTTATTCTGAAACCCACCGCGCACAAACTTTTGAGTACCCCAATTGTTTAATAATCGTGATCACACTGCCTTTACTAAGAGAAATAATGCGACACACTTCATCTGCAGTCACCCGACGGTCACCACGAATGATGTCATCAACTTGCTGAATGTTGTGTGGAGTCACTGCACTCACCGGCCTGCTGCTCCGCTTTTCGTCAGTCAACGGTGTTTGCCCTTCAGCTTCCTTACAACGACGAACCCATCGTCTAACAGTGCTGACATCCACTGTCACAACACCATACACCTTCTTCAGTCTTTCATGAATGCGTGTGGGCGTTTCACCTTCTGCATTCAAGAATTCAATCACAGAACGCTGTCTCAAACGAACATCGATGTCGGCCATCTTACAAACTTCTGCTGTGCTGCCACCTGTTGACACAGAAAGTTACTACTGCAGTGGATTGCAGAAGAAGGTTTGAGGAATGGCGCCAAATTCAAATTTTTCACTTAACTTAATTTTTTTAAGTAGAAAAAAAATGGGAGGCATTACTTTTTGACCGACCCTCGTACCTTCAGCGGCTGACAGGCATAGATATATATCAAAGGAGACAGGTGAAAATGTGTGCCCCGACATGGACTCGCACCCGAGATCTTCTGCTTACATTGCAGTCGCTCCATCAATCTGAGCCACCGAGGGCACAGACGATAGCGGGACTGCAGGTACTATCTCGTGCCAGCTTCCCGCGAGACCCACATTCTCACCTTGTATGTCCACACACTAAAATTTGTGTTGTTCCACACCAAAACACTCATTACTCGTGCAAGCCATTCTTCCCAAGTCCCGTAACATTTCGGGGAATATGTGTGCATCAGCACACATCCCCGTCAGCAGCTGAAGATGTTAATATAACACTAATTTCGTTCTAGACATATGCAGGTCATCATTGGTGACTGTTCTTCCGTACATGTCCGAAGCAACAGACACCGCATCCACGTAAGTATATAGTTCTGGCAATACTGGGCATGACCTTCTTCTTCTGTGCAGATGCGCACACAGCCGCCGACCTCTTACGGGACTTGGTAAGAATGTCTTCCACTAGTAATGAGTGTGTTGGGGTGGGACACTACGAATGTAGTGTGTGGACATACAAGGTGAGAATGTGGGTCTCGCGGGAGGCGTGCGCGAGATGGTCCGTGCAGTCGCGCTATCTTCTGTGTCCTCGTTGGTTCAGATGGATAGAGTGACTGCCATGTAAGCAGGAGATCCCCGGTTCGAGTGCCGGTCACATATATGTCACATCCCGTCAGCAGCTGAAGGTGTTAATATAATTCCAATTTCCTTCCAGACAGCTACAGATCCGAAAGAACAGACAACATATTCATGCAAGTATAAATTTGTTCGTCAGTGAAACAGTAGTGGATACGATGAGGCGGAAGAGCGTTCCGTCCGGTGCATCTTCGGAAGAGCGCAAACACTAGTTCGTCTCGGTGACTGAGGGAGAGTATCCTTGATCATACTATCTTTCAGAGATGAGTGCTTAAGAAGCTCAGATACCTTTTTTTTATAACTCTCGAGATTGGGTGTAGTAACGCGCAGATCATCGCATCGTAGTCGCCATGTTCCCTATTTAGGACAGCATTGCCTTTATCAGCAGGAGGAACCACACTGCTTTTACCGTGGCGTAGTACGCGCAGGCCTGAGTACACAGTCGTGCTCATGCTGGCTGCTGGTTGCACACCAGTGTTAAGCTGTTATTATTGCTTCACGTAAGGAGCGCCACAAGAATGACTGCCTAAATACGCCCGTGCGTGGTGTAATTAATCTAACTTTGTCGTAGTGACCCGCACGGGTGCCATTCGTAGCAGGCTGAAGTACTGGCTGATCAAAAAGTCAGTGTAAATTTGAAAACTTAATAAACCACGTAATAATATAGATAGAGAGGTAAAAATTGACACACTTGTTTGTAAAGACATGGGGTTTTATTAGAACCGAAAAAGAACAATGTATTGCTAGACGCATGAAAGATCTCTTGCGCGCGTCGTTTGGTGATTATCGTGTGCTAAGCCGCCACTTTCGTCAAGCTTGGCCTCCCAGGCCCCAGGCCTCATTCCGTGCGATTATTGGCTTTATGGTTACCTGAAGTCGGATGTGTATCGTGATCGACCGACATCTCTAGGGATGCTGAAAAACAACACCCGACGCCAATGCCTCACCATAACTCCGGACGTGCTTTACAGTGCTGTTCATAACATGATTCCTCGACTACAGCTATTGTTGAGGAATGGTAGTGGACATATTGAGCATTTCCTGTAAAGAACATCATCTTTGTTTTGTCTTACTTTGTTATGCTAATTATTGCTATTCTGATCAGATGAAGCGCCACCTTTCGGACATGTTTTGAACGTTTGTATTTTTTTGGTTGTAGTAAAACCCCATCTCATTTAAAGCATGTGTGTCAATTTGTACCTCTCGATCTACACTCCTGGAAATTGAAATAAGAACACCGTGAATTCATTGTCCCAGGAAGGGGAAACTTTATTGACACATTCCTGGGGTCAGATACATCACATTATCACACTGACAGAACCACAGGCACATAGACACAGGCAACAGAGCATGCACAACGTCGGCACTAGTACAGTGTATATCCACCTTTCGCAGCAATGCAGGCTGCTATTCTCCCATGGAGACGATCGTAGAGATGCTGGATGTAGTCCTGTGGAACGGCTTGCCATGCCATTTCCACCTGGCGCCTCAGTTGGACCAGCGTTCGTGCTGGACGTGCAGACCGCGTGAGACGACGCTTCATCCTGTCCCAAACATGCTCAATGGGGGACAGATCCGGAGATCTTGCTGGCCAGGGTAGTTGACTTACACCTTCTAGAGCACGTTGGGTGGCACGGGATTCATGCGGACGTGCATTGTCCTGTTGGAACAGCAAGCTCCCTTGCCGGTCTAGGAATGGTAGAACGATGGGTTCGATGACGGTTTGGATGTACCGTGCACTATTCAGTGTCCCCTCGACGATCACCAGAGGTGTACGGCCAGTGTAGGAGATCGCTCCCCACACCATGATGCCGGGTGTTGGCCCTGTGTGCGTCGGTCGTATGCAGTCCTGATTGTGGCCTCACCTGCACGGCGCCAAACACGCATACGACCTTCATTGGCACCAAGGCAGAAGCGACTCTCATCGCTCAAGACGTCACGTCTCCATTCCTCCCTCCATTCACGCCTGTCGCGACACCACTGGAGGTGGGCTGCACGATGTTGGGGCGTGAGCGGAAGACGGCCTAATGGTGTGCGGGACCGTAGCCCAGCTTCATGGAGACGGTTGCGACTGGTCCTCGCCGATACCCCAGCAGCAACAGTGTCCCTAATTTGCTGGGAAGTGGCGGTGTGGTCCCCTACGGCACTGCGTAGGATCCAACAGTCTTGGCGTGCATCCGTGCGTCGCTGCGGTCCGGTCCCAGGTCGACGGGCACGTGCACCTTCCGCCGACCACTGGCGACAACATCGATGTACTTTGGAGACCTCACGCCCCACGTGTTGAGCAATTCGGCGGTGCGTCCACCCGGCCTCCCGCATGCCCACTATACGCCCTCGCTCAAAGTCCGTCAACTGTACATACGGTTCACGTCCACGCTTTCGCGGCATGCTACCAGTGTTAAAGACTGCGATGGAGCTCCGTATGCCACAGCAAACTGGCTGACACTGACGGCGGCGGTGCACAAATGCTGCGCAGCTAGCTCCATTCGACGGCCAACACCGCGGTTCCTGGTGTGTCCGCTGTGCCGTGCGTGTGATCATTGCTTGTACAGCCCTCTCGCAGTGTCCGGACTAAGTATGGTGTGTCTGACCCACCGGTGTCAATGTGTTCTTTTTTCCATTTCCAGGAGTGTACATTATTCCGTGATTTATTCAGTTTTCAAATTTATGCTGACTTTTTGATCACCCGGTATATTTCTAGATTCTTCACTTAATACGGATTCTTGAAAAATTGCTTGTTAGACACAAGATCAAAATATTTCACTGATAGATGGCAAAATAGCTATTGGCTATTTGCAATTCTGATATTCATAGCTTCAGGGTTTGCGTATTTAAGTTTAATAACGGACAAAAACCTCTGTAACAAATACCGTGGGTGGACGAAAACATCAAGTGCAACACATTACCATGCCCAAGGCGGTGTAGGAAAACAGTTGGCATTAAAAAGAGCTTCCAGCTGTCTCGAAATGGGTAAATACAGGTACTGTATGGTTGTCAAGGGAATCTTGTACAATTGTTATTGAAAATAATGGCATGTTCAGGGAACGATGATGGAGGTAAATAGCGTTGAAGCACACTTATCTTCAAAGTAGACCACAAATGCTCAATATGAGTGAGTTCTGGTGTGTGTGGCGACTAGAGGAGATGAGACAGTTCAACTTGGTGCTCACAAGACCATTCCTGGACGATGCGAGCTGTGTACAGGGGCCCTGTCAACTTGAAACACAGAATCACCATTGGGAAACATACGGACCTGATCAGCCAGAATGTGTACGTCGTCCGTGGCAGCAAAGTGACTTTGAAAAGTAACCATGGGGCCCATGCAGTACCACTATAAGGCTGCTCAAATCGCTACCGCATGCCCGCCATGTTACACTCTTTGGAGGTAGAACCGGCCAGAAATTGGAAGCAGTGGGAAACAATACTCATCCGGCCGAATGACATCCTTCGATTGCTCCGTGGTGGTTCAGATTTTATGTCTTCTCAGCATGTTTTCCTGTTACGGGCATTTGAATCACAGTTGAGTAGGTTTTGAATTCTAGCTCGCCCGGCAATTCCTTGTGCAGGGAACTCCCTTCGAGTTCTTTTGGTGCTGACATGGTTTGCGAGTGCGACATTTAGGTCTGCACTGAGTTTTGCAGATTTTAGCCACAATGCTCTTTAGTGACCGTCTGATATGATCACTCAAGATATTTTCGTCCGCATTGTGATTTAAAAGATGATGCTTCTCCTCTTTCCATGAGTGCAGTAAAAATTTTCGATAGGGTCGTCCTTGAGACACCAAACACATCGGCTACCATTGTTATCCACCACACAAGCACCAACAAGTAGCGTACGTTGAATTCACTTAGCTGCGACGAAACGTACTCAAAACTATAAAGAGCACTATTTGGACCACGACTGACGCTTGCAGCGTATTGAGAATCGTGCACAGGTGCCGTTCGTGGTGAAATACAACAGCACAGCTTGCAAGTTTGGCTACCATCTACATTTCTGTTCAAGTACACGTTTCTAGTTGTGATTCCATACGTGTATCCAATCCTTGGTAGTAGCGTCTGCGTGCTACAGATCTCAAGTTTCTAATGCACTGAAGCGCCAAAGAGACAAATATAGGCATCCGAATTCAAATACTGAGATATGTGAACACTCAGAATACGGCACTGCAGTGGGCAACGCCTATATAACAGGTGTCTCGCGCAGTTGCTAGATGGCGTACTGCTGCTACAATGACACGTTATCAAGATTTAAGTGAGTTTGAAAGTGGTGTTACAGTCGGTGCATGAGAGATGGGACACAGCATCTCCGAGGTGGCAATGAAATGGGAATTTTCCCCTATGACCATTTCTCGAGCGTACCGTGAATATCAGGAATCCGCTAAAACATCAAATCTCCATCATCGCGGCGGCCGGAAAAAGATCCTGCAAGATCGGGACCAACGGTGACTGAAGAGAGTCGTTCAACGTGACAGAAGTGCACCCATTCCCAAAATTGCTGAAGATTTCAATGCTGGACCATCAACAAGTGTAGGCGTGAGAACCATTCAAAGAAAGATCACCGATATGTTCCATATGGGCTTTCGCAGCCGAAGGCCGACTTGGTGTACCCTTGATGGTGGCGGGACGACACAAAGCTTTAGGTCTCGCCTGGGGCTGTCAGCACCGACATTAGACTACAGATGACTGGAAACATGTTGCCTGCTCGGACGAGTCTCCTTTCAAATTGTACCGAGCGGGTGGATGTGTAGCGGTATGGAGACAGCCTCATTAACCCACAAGTTAGCAGCGGACTGATTATGCTGGTGCAGGCTCTGTAATGCTGTGGACCGTGTGCAGTTGGTGTGATATAGCAACCCTGATACGTCTAGATACGACTGTAATAGGTTACACATACGGAAGCATCCTGTCTGATCACGTGCACCCATTCATGTCCATTGTGCTTTCCGACGGACTTCAGCGTTTCCAGCAGGATAGTGCGACACCCCACACGTCTAGAATTGCTACAGAGTAGCTTCAGTAACACTTTTCTGAGTTTAAACACTTCCGCTGGCCACCAAACTACCCAGACATTAACGTTATTGAGCATATCTAGGATGCCTTGCAACGTCCTGTTTAGAAGAGATCAAAACACCCCTATGTTCTCGCGGATCCATGGAGAGCCAGACAGGTTTCATGGTGTCCTTTACCTCCAGCACCACTTCCGACATTAATCGAATCCATGCCACGTCCTGTTGTGTCACTTCTGCCACTCGCGGGGCCCTACACGATATTATGCAAATCTACCAGTTTCTTTGGCTTTTAAGTGTGTAATGGTATCCTATATGTTATGCATCACCAGTTTCCAACACAAGGTGTTTGTAAATTACTTATGCCAAAATATCATTTATTTGCGAATAGGTTGAATAATTTACAGAATATTGGTTCAGCACTAATTCCGTATGTCTTCCAGTTTTTTTTCCTGTCTAGCACTGTTAGTTCCGTCGACCTTCCCAAAAAATTGGTTCAAATGGCTCTGAGCACTATGGGACTTAACATCTGTGGTCATCAGTCCCCTAGAACTTAGAACTACTTAAACCTAACTAACCTAAAGACAAAATACACTTCCATGCACGAGGCAGGATTCGAACCAGTGACCGTAGGGGTCACGCGGTTTCAGACTGAAGCGCCTAAAACCGCACGGCCACACCGGCCGGCAGACGTTTCCGTTATCCGGCATGGCGAATGAGCTTTTCCAACGTTCATAATTGATTCTGTAATTTTCAGTGCGATTGGGTCAACAGCTGCTATGAATTTTTTGAATGATTTCTTGAAGCCTTCGGCTGCCATTTTATTTCCTGTACAATTGTACAGTTTCGGCCTTAGGCCACTTTCAAGTAATTTACGGACGATTTTTGGTAACATATTATATCATACACGTCGTTGCTCCTATGACATGAGATTGTGCTCTTAAGTTAGTTGCACGATTTCACGCTAAATCATCCGTTATGTATTTGAAAATGACCTAAGGCCGAAATAGTACAGTGGTACAGGAAATACAGAAAATGGCAGCTGAAGGCTTCAAGAAATCATTTTAAAAAGTTCACTGAGACGTATAATGGTGCAAAACATATGAATTGTGGTTTGTGGTCTCGTGAACCCAAATCCGCTACTACAGTTCAGGGTCATTTCACGACTTAATATCGCAAGCCACCACCTCAACGACGAATTGTCATTAATTGGTACAATCGTTTGACCGAAAGCGGCTGTGTCAGCGTCGGCCAGCACTCACTGAAGCAGCAAAAAAAAATGGCTCTGAGCACTATGGGACTCAACTGCTGTGGTCATCAGTCCCCTAGAACTTACAACTACTTAAACCTAACTAACCTAAGGACATCACACACATCCATGCCCGAGGCAGGATTCGAACCTGCGACCGTAGCAGTCGCACGGTTCCGGACTGCGCGCCTAGAACCGCGAGACCACCGCGGCCGGCACTGAAGCAGCAGTGGAACAGGTTGGGTACTCTGTCATCCGCAGTCCGGGTGAATCGACGAGACGTGCCAGCTTAGAATTGAACATCCCTAGAGCTACAGTGTGGAATGTAACTCCTCCGAACTTGTTCAGTTGATGCGTCAAAGACTCCTCGTCGACTCCGACACAGCGTTGTAAGTGATACACAGTCAGCTTCAGTGAAACGACTGCATCAGTTAAAAGAGATTATGTTTGAGGTAATAGATCGCGAGAATTAGTCCCGAACTGTCTCTGAACTATACTAGAGTATTTGGATTCACAAAAACAACACTGCGCACGCTATGACTCCGTGACGACTGCTGGAAGCCGGCCTGGGTGGCGGAGCGGTTCTAGGCACTTCACTCTGGAACCGCGCGATCGTTACGGTCACAGATTCGAATCCTGCCTCGGTCATGGATGTGTGTGATGTCGTTAGGTTAGTTAGGTTTAAGTAGCTCTAAGTTCTAGGGCACTGATGACCTCAGATTTAAGTCCCATAGTCCTGAGAGCCGTTTAATTTTTTTTTTTTATATATTTTTTTTTTTTATTTTTTTTTGCTGCTGGAAAACTCATCGGTGCAAACATTTCGGGAACGTCGAGACATAACAGTGTCCGACGGAAATAAAGCTCAAAGATACATTGCATTCTGTAAGTTGTTTACCCTTTCCACAATGAAAAGTTACTTCATAGCAACTAATTTATAAACACCCTGTATAATGATTCCATCAGCATTGCACGCTAAACATCGTCAGATAGCAGTGGCTAGGTAACATTTACGGAAGGAGTAGGCAAGATAACACTGAGCGTTTCGTCCTCTCACCTACTGCACGCTGTCAGGAGGCAGAAACGCAAGAGAATGGGCCGCGCTGGCCGTTATGCGCTCGGAATGCAGAAAGAGGCCGCGCGGCGGACAGCCAGCACCGCGCGCATTACGTCATCAGTTTCATTTTAATTAAATCGAGATTTAATTAAAACCTGAACAGTTGGTGACGACAAACATGAATGTCGCGCCAACTTTTCACTTTTAATTGAAACCGTAGAGCGGCGGACAGCGCATGACGGCGCGAGGACGTGCGAAATGTACAGCACGGTACACGCGGCGCAGCAGAGCAGAGCCGCAGGCCGGCACACGTGTTGTCTCCACGCCACGGTTTGCTGCGTGCGGTGCCGAGCGTTGCAGCGTGATGGAGGCGCAGTCTATGCTGCAAGGCATATCGTTGGCATTAACACCGTTGCAGCAAACAAGTGATTTTCGTTTTTCTGGTCGGAACAAAAACTACCGCTACTATTTTTATAGAGAAAAAAATTGCCGATGGTAAGCGAAATACACTCTTTGACATTCTGAAGGTAGCAGGAGTGAAGCAGGGTAAATTCGGGAGATTTGAAAAACTGGGTGAGACTCACAATTGCATATTTCACAAATGTGATAAGTTAAGATACTGTACGTTCCTTGGTTGCTGGTCGCCGGCGTGCAGCTTATGGTAACACTGTGTTACTGAATTAATATCATTTCACATGTGAGAGATACTGTAGCACTATTACTCTTAAAAGAGTTTGAGGTAGCTCACTCTTGCATTCACTGTGAGACAATGAATACGTTTAGGGAGATAGCCCTATTGCACCACCGATAACTATAACCGAAAAGATAATACATATTATACCATTTGCTGATTTCATAATGTTATTTATTTATATGCTTGTGTTATTTTGAGTTGTGGAGGCCCATGCCGGCCGCGGTGGTCTCGCGGTTCAGGCGCTCAGTCCGGAAGCGCGTGACTGCTACGGTCGCAGGTTCGAATCCTGCCTCGAGCATGGATATGTGTGATGTCCTTAGGTTAGTTAGGTTTAAGTAGTTCTAAGTTCTAGGGGTCTGATGACCACAGATGTTAAGTCCCATAGTGCTCAGAGCCATTTGAACCATTTGGAGGCCCATAGCATCCCACTGCAGTAATTTATGTGAAAGTGTGTGCTTTGTGACTATTTAGAGGGGTTTATTCGAGCTAGATAGCATTAGATACCTTCTCTTGGGTATTACTTGTTTCATTTTGCATGTCACTAGGACGTCAACTCTTTCTCGCCACTTTTCACAAGAGTGGTAATGTGTGTGTGAATTCTTATGGGACTTAACTGCTAAGGTCATCGGTTCCTAAGCTTACACACTGCTTAAGCTAATGACAAACACACACCCATGCCCGAGGGTGGACTCGAACCTCCGCCGGGACCAGCAGCACAGTCCATGACTGCAGCGTCCTAGACCGCTCGTCTAATCCCGCGTGGCCAAGAGTGGTGAAAGGTATTTCAAAGACACATACATCTTACAATCTTCCATTTTTTTTCATTTTGCATGACTGTCTGCGGACAGTTCTGATGTGATAAACACACGAAACTGAAATTTTAACTTGGACATTATGATAATATAATGCACTGAAATTGTAGCCTATATGTTGTAGATAATAGGAAAGATATGATGGCAGCAGCCATTTAAATTGTACCATACGTTAAGAATTATTGTGATAATGGAAGTTCCATACACTCGTTGTAAAAGTATTATGAAGATGTAATTGAAACACACTGGTTACAGATGTCGAAAATCTGTGAGTGATGTGTCATGCTACGAAACTTTTCATAATATATTACCTGCTCCATACCTCACGATTTTTTGTTGTGATGTGTACATATCATATCTGTTTCAAATTGCGCAGCAAACAGACAGGCGAAGTATATAAACCTCTTCAGATCTGCAATCTTGTGCGATTAGCATCATCACTGGATAAGAATGATGTCATGTCCTTTCTCCCCTTAATTGTCTTAGGAACCTGTCCGATTGGATATTTCCTTTCTTATGGCAGTGAAATACAGAGCTGTGACTGGAGGGTCTAAATATGTGTAACACAGCTTACAAGCTCTCTCATCGGCTTAATCCCACGAAAGGGTCATGGCTTAGGAATGGTGTGGGGTGGTAAGAGGAGAGTCGAGGAAGTCGGTTGACTGTTTAGTTTCCGCTAAAGTCAAGTACCGAGCTGTTATTGGAAGAGCTAAATTTGTTATCACAACTAGTTTAGAAGCTCTCTAATTGGCTTCTTTCCAAAAAATGGGGCATAGATTAGTAAAGTAGAGTGAAGGGAAAGAGTGTGACTTTGGTATGGAGAGGGGGAGAAAAAGGAACGTACAGGGGAGAAGCGAACTTCAAGGCCATATTTAATCTAAAGTGGCAAAAAAATGTCTTCTCCTTCCTAATTACACGACCTCCTGTAGACAAGGCCAACAGCAAAATTATGTGGCTTCGTCCCCCACGACTACTGCTTTTAATGTGAGCAGTGTGCGGCGTTGCTGGGTTAAAATTTGCGTAACTGCTTAGTGCTTCTTTCGTCGTACTGACAACCACAAAACTTCCACTTACCTCCGTACGGCATCTGGTCACCAACCCGCTTCTCTGCAACGTAGATACTGTTCTGACGATGTTAAAAGAAGCGTTGAAGAAACACATCGCCAATACTTACGTTAGCACAGCCTGCATTAACTCTGTAGCTAAATGTAATGTAAATATCTTATAACAAATTTCAGGTGGAGGGCGATTGTTTCATCCCTTAGAAAAACCGTCAAAATTCGGCAAATAGTTCTTTACTTTCTATAGATGCTAAATCAAATAGGTACCATCAGCCCGCATTTAAAACTAACAACTAATATCACTGTCCTCATCTCACAGCTCTTCACATCTTATACACAGGCAAGACCGCCAGAAATGTACCGAAGTTCAATTCGACTTGTTACGCGATTTTCACAGTTTATACTCAGCTACAACATGAGTTTTACGTTTGGTCCTTTTCAGTGGATTTCTTTAAAAGAAGTTGCTCGCCAACTATTTCGTAAACGATTACGAAATATGCTACGTAGAATTCTTCACAAAGGCCGAGAGTTCACACACGTTTATCTCTCCAACCAATTCCTTCACAAAGCTCAAATTTTCACAGTCTGTCCGTAAATGTATCTGATTTCATCGCGATATAGACCGAACACTAGAGAACAATACCTTCTTCACGTTACATATAACTTTTTCTGACATATTCAACATGAACTGCGCGTCCGACAGCGAAACGACTCCTCAATGCCGTTTCTCACAGCTCATATACTACTTGATAGGGCGCGGGAAAGGCTTCACTCTGATTGGTTGATTAAATGAACAGCCAATCACGGGTTCCGCAAACAACGATTGAAGTTCTCTGTTCGTCCAGGAGAACCAGAAAACAGTGCCGGCCGCGGTGGTGTCGCGGTTCTAGGCGCGCAGTCCGGAACCGTGAGACTGCTACGGTCGCAGGTTCGAATCCTGCCTCGGGCATGGATGTGTGTGATATCCTTAGGTTAGTTAGGTTTAAGTAGTTCTAAGTTCTAGGGGACTAATGACCACAGCCGTTGAGTCCCATAGTGCTCAGAGCCATTTGAACCATTTGAACCAGAAAACAGTAGATATCGGCGCACATTGGGTCAGAATTCCGAAAAGGTGGCCAAACATTAAACAAAATGTTCGCAGGTAAAATGTTTTGTTTAGTACGTTGGCTACAGTAATGTTGGGACTATTGAATTCCGGTCTTAGAAGCGGCTAGTTGTTTCTTCCAAAGACTGAGTTTCGTTCGGATAAAACATTTTTGTCAGCGAAATTAGACCTAAAGTTTTTGAAATGGTGGCTATTCCAGGAGGTATGTGCTTAATTACGAATACTTCTTTCATTATTTAATCGGTAATTAGCAACTCGATCTTGTTAATTAACTTTTTACCGGCATGCAAGCAAGGAAGTGTAAAACACGAGCCGAACGAAGAGAGAAGTTTCAGCGGAAAGAAAAGATAAATTTTAGATTACTCTACATTCCGCCTTCTTTTTCATTCCTTCCTTAACTATACACTATTGTCCATGCGAATCAGCCTTAAAATCCAGCTTCTAGCAGCAATCCCGCCTTGAGACATTTTTAAGCTACACTGGCAAAATGAGGCAGAAATTTCTGAGAATGCACGTCTGGAGCGCAGCACCGTACGGTAGTGAAACATCGACTGTGAGAAAACCGGAACGGGAAAGGGTCGAAGCATTTGATATGTGGTGATACAGGCGAATGTTGAAAATTAGGTAGACTGATAGGATAAGGAATGAGGAGATTCTGCGCAGAATCGGAGAGGGAAGGAGTATGTGGAAAACACTGACCAGGAGTGTAATTCGTGGCGGGTCGCATCCAGATAGGAGGAGGTAAGGAAACTTGGATTTCATGGTGGAGCGACTAATCATAAGCCACACATCAAATGCCTAACGACGCCTCGCTTTGTGTAAGGAGCATGAACATTAGACGACTGGACAGTGGAAAAACGTTTTGTGGAGTGACGAATCACGGTACATAATGTCGCGATCCGTTGGCATTGTGTGGGCATGGCCTGCCAATGTGTGTAGAATGAGAATTTCGTTGTATCCCCTAAAGCAAACTCAGATGTTTGATGTTTTGCGTTACAAAATCTGCGCTGTAAATTTATCAAACCGCAGTTATAACCCTCAAAGTTATTTGGAATTACGTTTAGGGCACTTCGTAATGATGTGCAACGTGTAATGTTAATAAAAGGTGTCTGTACAAGAAATTACATTACACAAAATATTACATGGCACTTAATATTTTTTTTGGGTATGGGGTGGGGAAATTACCCATTTACTACATCAAAAAATTCATCTAATGAGTAGAAGGAATTGCCATTCAGAAAGTCTTTGAATTTCCTTTAAACGCGATATGGCTATCTGTCAGACTTTTGATGCTCAGAGGTAAGTGACCAAAAACTTTTGTGGCAGCATAATTTACAACCTTCTGAGCCAAAGTTAGATTTAACCTTGAGTAGTGAAGCTCATCCTTTCTCCAAGTGTTGTAGTGATGTACACTGCTGTTACTTTTGAATTCGTTCGGATTGTAATCAGCAAATTTCATAAGTGAATATATATATTGGGAGGCTACAGTGAAGATCCCTAGCTCTTTAGCTAAGTGGCTGCAGGATGATCTTGGATGAGCTCCAGCAATTATTCTGATTACACGCTTTTGTGCAATCAATACTCTTTTACTCAATGATGAGTTACCCCAGAATATGATGGCATACGAAAGCAGAGAATCAAAATAGGCATGGTAAGCTAATTTACTGAGATTTATGTCGCCAATATTTGCAATGACCCTAACAGCATAAGCAGCTGAACGCAAACGTTTCAGCAGATCTTCAGTGGTTTTTTTTCCAGTTCAACCCCTCATCAATGGATACACCTAGAAATTTTGAATATTCTATCTTAGCTAACGATTTCTGATCGAATTCTATATTTATTAATGGTGTCATTCCATTTACTGTGTGGAAATGTATATACTGTGTTTTGTCAAAGTTTAATGAGTGCTCATTTTCAGAGAACCACTTAATGATTTTCTGAAAAATCATCGTTTATAATTTCATCACTTCATTCTTGTCTGTTGGGTGTGATAGCTATACTTATATCATAGGCAAAAAGTACCAGCTTTGCATCTTCGTGAATATAAAATTGCAAACCATTAATATATATTAAGAACAGCAGAGGACCCAAGACCGAATCTTGCGGCACCCCATTCTTGATTGTTCCCCAGTTTGGGAAATCACCAGCTTTTTGCGTATTATGCGAACTCCTTATTTCAACTTTCTGCGCTCTTCCAGTTAGGTATGACTTAAACCATTTGAGCGCTGTCCCATTCATACCATAGTGATTGCGCTTATGTAGAAGTATTCCATGATTTACACAATCAAAAGCCTTTGAGAGATCACAAAAAAATTCGAACGGGTGACTTACGGTTACTCAGAGCATTTAATATTTCATTAGTGAAAGTATACGTAGCATTTTCCGTTGAAAATCGTTTCTGGAAATCAAACTGTCATCTTATTAAAACTTTATTTTTACAAAGGCGTGAGGCTCCTGTACAATACATTACTTTGTCAAGAATTTTGGATAAGGCAGTCAGAAGAGATATTGGGCGGTAGTGGCTGACATCAGACGCATCCCCTTTTTTATGCAGTGGTTTAACAATGGCATACTTCAGTCTATCTGAGAAAATACCCTGCTTCAGAGAGCTCTTACATATGTGGCTATGAATCCCACTTATCTCTTGGGAACAAGCTTTTATTATTCTGCTGGAAATGCCGTTAATGTCAAGTGAGCTTTTATTCTTGAGAGAGTTTATTATCTTCCTAATTTCAAAAGGAGAAGTATGTGGAATTTCAAATGAATAAAATTGTGTGGGTAAGGCCTCTTCCATTAACTGACTTGCTTCTTCTAATGAACATTTAGATCCTATTTTCTCTACAACATTTAAAAAATGATTATTCAAAATGTTTTCGACTTCCAGCTTGTTGTTTGTCAAGTTTTCATTTCCTTTGATGGTAATACCGTCATCCTGTACTCTTGGTTGCCCTATCTTCCTTGTAATAATATTCCAGGTTGTTTTGATTTTGTTATCTGAGTCATTAGCCTCAGACATAATGCACATGCTTCTGGACTTTTTAATAAATTTTCTTAATGTAACACAGTAGTTTTTATAATATTTGTCTGTTTCTGGGTCATTACTCTTTCTCGTTGTTAGATACAGTTCCCTTTTGTGGTTACAAGATATTTTTATTCCTTTAGTAAGCTAAGGTTTTTTACATGGTTTCTTACAATTAGATTTAACTACTTTCTTGGGGAAACAGTTTTCAGATTCTCTTGAAAGTGTATCATGAAATAAGTTACATTTTAAATTAGCATCGGGTTCCTTGTACACCAGTCTAACTGCTGAATATTTTCTCTGAAAATTCTTATTGTTGAGTTATTAATTAAACACACAGATTTGGAGGGTAGTGAATATATGTCACAAACTGTAACTAGCTGAGCACCATGATGAGAAATTCCATTCTCAACACGACAAGAATTTTGTTTTTAAACTTTTCTTGGTCTATAAAAGTGTTGTCTATCAATGTGCTGCTCTCCTTTACTACCCGAGTAGGAAAATTAATGACAGGTATCAAATTGAAAGAACCGAGCAAGACTTCCAGGTCATTCTGTTTATTACACTCTTTCAATGAATCAACATTGAAGTCCCCACAAATAATAATTTGCTTTCCCCTATCCGACAGACAGCACAACAAGGCATCCAAGTTTACCAGTAATAAATGACTGTTTCCTGAACGTGACCCATATACTGTTCTGTTACAATTATAAAAGAGCCCTCCTTCAGTTTAAGTTGACAGGCACCTGCTTCTATATGTTGCTCTAGACAAAACTTTTTTGTATCTAAGCTTTTTACACAGTAATAAAGTTTGACACTCATATGTGCAACTAGTTTATAACCACTGATATTTACCTTTTCCATATCAGACAGAATATGATGCTCAGGCATGCATAGTATATCTATTACATTATCGGATTCAATGTCATCTAAACAAAGCAAGAGATTATCTACTTTGTTCTCCAATTCCGGAATATTTTGGTGAAAAATGGTAACATTATTTTTTACTTGACTTTTGTGAGAATCTACTTTTTTCTTTAATCCACCAATATTTTGGTTAAATATGGTTACATTATTATTTACTCTACTGTTGTGAGAATCTTGTGAGTTTTGGACCTCTTTATCACCTGCCTGAACCTCTCATTGGACACTGTTATTAGTCGAAAAAAGAAGTACATCCATGAGTGCTAGTGTCCCCCCCTTATCGATTTCGCTAACAACCCTGCCAGTTTACCCTTCCCTTTCCTACTGAGGTGTAGGCCTGCCTTGTGAAATCCCCCCTACCAATAGCCTCGACAGGAACCAATCCATTGTCTGACAGAGTGTCCGCCCTATGCAACTGATCCAACTCTATATTTACTCTCCTGACAGAGCCGTTCAACTGGGGCTTATCATGCCCCACGAAAGCAGGCACCAGCCCAACGTTGGTACGGGTCGTTGCTGAGGCTATTTCCACCACGTCACACTCGATACTGTAGCCCTGATCCCTATCAATATTTTTTCCTATTCCACCCACTATCATTGCAAGATCCTGCTTTGAGAAACCCTTGCACAAGCAACACATATCTTCTGCCACGTGGCTAAGGCATGCACTTGCCTTGAAAAACTTTGTGACCTGGAATCTGTCACCTAATTTTTCGTGTAAAATCTGGTCCACACCTCTTCCATGGCTGCTACCTAGCAACAGAACTTTCCTCTTACCTTCTACTTTTTTTGAAACAATTGGTTTCCTAGTGAGATTCTGTTGCATCTTAAGTACATCTACTTTCACTGGAGCCTCTTCCTTACTTAACTGTGGTATCAAGGCAAATCTATTGGTTGTGCCAATTGGGAAACTGTCAGACACTGTTCACTTTCTTTGGCACCTGTTCCCAGTTACCACTTCCCACCGCTGTTTACCCTCCTCCCCCCTAAACCTATTCAATGCCTCCCTCACTCTATCCAAATCAGCCGGAAGGGCTCTAATTTTCTCCTCTTGTTCAGCTATAGTCCTATCTCTTGAGCAAACTCTGCAAAAGAATGGTAGATTCTCGTTTTCTTCCCCAATTCCTACGCCGCTACAATTTACCCAATGAAACCAACTGCCACAGCAGCTGCACAAAACCCCTGAACTAACTTTCCTAATATACCTCACACACTTAGTATCATGGTAGTTTGGAAATTAGTTAAGAGATTTACTAAGTGATAACGACAATATATTAAATGCAGATATAAAAGGACACTAAATACGTTTAGAAAACTAATATGTGAGGAAATTATTAGCAAATCCACTTAAATTTGTGGTATAACGCTGAATATGCACTTTCCAAAATTAGGCATAACAGCCGAATGTAACCAAAACGAACCTTTTGCAAGTACTGGAACAATACGCAAATAAAAGAAAAACTTTTAATCGTGAGATCGAAGAGTACATTAAAGAACGTATTTAATTAGTTAAGTGTGTTCAACTACAATTAATAATAATCTAAATTACTTATCTATCTGTCTCCGCACGTACGCCCTTGTGCAGGGGTACCAACCAAGCAATAGAAATATCATTAGCAATGTCCACTTATTACTATTACTTTGTGTACCACAAATTACGTATCTCTATCTCTTTGTCTTTCAGTCAGACTCGTTAGCGTTCTTCTTCGAGGCGTAGGCAAAAACAAACATAGTGTCCATATAATAAGGTAAATCACAGCTATTGCAAATGAAGATACTGAAAATTAGCAAATTACTTTAAATTTTGTGGTAATGGCGGCAAATGAACACAACGTTAGTGTCCTTAGTCTTGGACAAAACTGACCCGAAAAAATACCCCAATAAATAACGTTAGGGACAGTCCCTGTTGCCACCGAAGATTTGGCTCCTGCGATGTTGTGATTTCTACAGTCAACAACGTCAGTGACGTAGCCGTGGCACTGTAGTTTCCTGGCATGCGTGTGTTACTGCAAATGGACCACCAGCAACAATTAACAAGAGCGTACCTAGAATGCGATTCCACGAAACGTTGTTACAATCGCGTATAATTTCTGCCATAGGACCTGAGCTGTACGCGAGGTAGAAGTTGGTAACAAAGTGAGATTCAGAGAAAAACTTTTCTCATGTGTTTGTGTATATTTCCTTTAACCTCTCTTAACGCCTAAATACACACATTACTTTTTTTGTGGACATCTATGTCTAAGTACCTTTACAATTACATAAGTTTCATTGGCATCCTTATAACATTAATACTACAAATTGGTACTAAAATCTTAGATCTTCAAGAATTAGTATTATGATATCTAAAGCGTGTTCCGTAAGTGCGCAACCGGTTTTCTAAAATAAAAAACAGATGATTAAGCAGATATTTAAAGTCAAGGCGAAATCCTGTGAGATTATGTTACAACATAGCGGCTATTTTGGAAGATGCAAACTTGTATGCAACTCTTAATTTTCAGGTGGAAATGGTTCATGTGACACATCAAATAGGCTGAGAATTACACGAGTGAAGCAGTGGAGCCATTCATTTGAACATATCTTTATTCTTTCTCGGTTTATGACACTTTCCTTCGAGACAGGTGAGGTGAAAGTTGATTGCGTAAGCACAAGCCGAACGTATTGAGACCAACAATGGAGCCACCCGTGCCATCCAGACATTCAATGCGTAACCCACATTGTGGTGGCAAAATTTCTCGCGAATGTCTGTGTAACTGGCTGTCGCAGACAGACAGCTTGACGACTGAAAACAGCTATGCCTGAAGCAACATCAACCGCTGTTTTGCTATCGTTGAGTAAGAATCCAGAAAGCAGTATTCGCCGCATGTCGCAGAAAACTGGGCTCAGCTGAACATCATTAACGAGAAACATTGTTTCAGGTCAATGAGAAATGGGTACAGCTGATAACAACCACCTTACAAGATGCTGGACCACACGTGGAGCAGATCCTATAGCTTTTATGTGTTATCAACAGCTTTTACCTTGTTATGTAAAAAAAAGAGAGAGACAGAACTCTTGAATGAATGATGGTATGCCTACATGAAGTTTTGCACGATTTTACACACGTAATTCTCTGTTTGTTTGATATTCCGCACAACTCCCTTTCTACTTGAAAGTTACAAGTTCCATCCAAGGTTGTGGTTTCCAAAATGGCTACGCCATGTTGACAACATAGCCCCACAAGTTCCTCCCTCTTCCATCAGTGAAGGTAATGCTACAGAACAATAAAGATTTGTATTCTTTTTTTCCTATATTTTCTTTTACTTATTTCCTGCTCTACTTTCATCATATATTGAAATGGTTGTTTCTGAATAAGTTTTGTAAACTTGTTTCTTGTTAGAATCGTGTTTATGTTTTTGAAATGTAGTTCCTTTGAAAGTGAGTGCAATTTTTATTTATTCTGATGTTGCACGCTTCCTTACTTATTGACATGTCGTTTGAATTCATTTTCTACGATTAGAATACGGTGAAGTTTTAGTTTTGTATAAATATGCAAATCGTTGTAATCAGAATATTTGAAAGAGTTGTATAAAGCAAGATGATTATGAGATGTAGTCTATATCGACATGTCGACAGAGGTAACCACCAGTAAAGAGTTTGGAGTAACAACACCAAATTGGACGTGATTGTCGTACCGGGCGTTTACTGTTATTCTATTGTGTTCGTGGTCGGTGCGAAAATATCAGTGTTTGAACAGTGCTATATTTTACGACTGCTATATGAACGGTGATTAAAGAAGTAGTGACGTTTCGTATTGCATTGCTCAGTAGCCACAATTGTATTTTGACTCTGTAAATGTAAAACTTCCGAGACTACACAGACAGTCTGTCACGTGACGCGGACTGTGAAATGAAACTGAAAATAAGATAACTCATTTTCTTGTCGTATACTGATATAGAAAACTATAACAGTGAATGTACGGAGTGATGACGGCCAGCTCATTGAAGTGATCACGGAGACAATTGTGTACTGCACGAATTTTTCGATATAAACCACAAACTAATGATTTACGGTACAAATAACAAAAAGTACTTTGTTAGTCCTGGCGGTTGTACTGTGTAAAATGCCCAGCCACGTTCGAATAGTAAACCATGAATCTGAGAAGTGTAGCTAAGCTGTGTAACAAACAGTCTGACGTCAAGTTGCGTCACGCCTTAATGGAAAGCAAAGTGTCTCTGTTCGTCGTTGCATGTAGATATGCAACCTGGAATTAATTCTGCAGAAGTAGACAGTTCCGGTTAAATTTACAACAGGCACCGACCATCACTGAATCTAGCAATGTAATGCCAGTTATTGGATTACACGTTCAAGTATCATGGACTAACGATGCGGACGGAGACGACTCTGGCAGCATCAGCCAAGTGGGAACTATTTTGAAGGAACATTGGCTAAGAAACACCGCGAACTACATTGTTATAACCAGTGACGCAGAAACTTCTTACATGGAAATCACAGGAACTCTTCTTGGTCATTCATTTTTGCGCAATCGTAAATTGTGATAATATAATGGTATACAAATTTATTTTCGGTAACATTCAGTCCAACACTTAATACTAGGTTTTATTCACTAAGTCATTTCTTTCGATAATCATAATAAGATAGCAAACACATTAATTTAAGACGCTGTTCTTATTACTGCAAACGACTGCTATTAATACTGATGAAGTAAAAGTAAAATAAAACTTCCTGGCAGATTAAAACTGTGTGCCCGACCGAGACTCGAACTCGGGACTTTTGCCTTTCGCAGGCAAGTGCTCTACCATCTGAGATACCGAAGCATGAATCACGCCCGCTACTCACAGCTTTACTTCTGCCAGTAGCTTTACTTCTGCCAGTATCCGTCTCCTACCTTCCAAACGTTACGGAACCTCTCCTGCGAAAAGTAAAATAGTTTTCTTTTCGTTCTCTTTTCCAGTTGCCAATGTTTCTTTATTTAAGTAGTTCTTAAGTCGTATGTTTTATTGTTTTCCATTTGACCTCGTTGGAACTATTTTCCTGTGCTGATGAAGTTGGCTAGCTGTGAGTTATCAGCCATTACGTCAGCAAGCAATAGTACGAAGCGACTTGTTCAGTTTGTTTACGAGAATATATTGTCAGTGCTAATGTATTAGATGTAGACTAATTGGTGAACACTCGTAGTGTCATAGTTAGTGAGTTATTACTTGCATACATGAGTGCAATGTTCAGTTAAACTGAGGAAACACCTGGTTTCAGTTAACTTAGAATTTCCGGACGAGAGAAATTACGGGAGACGTAGGAACATTGTCAGTCCGAATAGTTGAACCTGCTGCATTGTAGTTCAGTAAGTCTTCCAGAAAGCACTGTTTTGGATAACACAGTTGCATTTTGTGATAGCCTGTGATCCATTATCTACAAACACGTTTCATACAAACATCAAAAAAGGATTTTCATTACCCCGGTTCCCAGAACTCTTGAATACAGACGTAGGCTGTGGTTACTGTATCGTAGACACAATCCCTTTGACTTCTCAGAGAAGTCACTAAGCCCACCCAAACATGTAAACAACCACGCATGAACAGCGCCTATTACACAGAGGGGGCGCGACAGCCGATCAGTTCCAGTCATTCCACCAGGAAGGAGGTACACGTCTCTTGTTGTCTGTAGTTCAACCATGCCTAGGCGGTCAGTACCATTGTTCGATCGCGTCCGCATTGTTACTTTGTGCCATGAAGGGCCCTCAACAACATAAGTGTCCAGGCGTCTCGGAGTGAACCAAAGAGAAGTTGTTCGTACATGGAGGAGATACAGAGTTACAGGAATTGTCGTTGACATGCCTCGCTCAGATCGCCCAAGGGCTCTACTGCAGTAGATGACCACTAGCTGTGGATTATGGTTCGGAGGAACCCTGACAGCAAGGCCACCATGTTGAATAATGCTTTTAATGCAGCCACAGGACATCGTGTAACGACTTAAATTGTGCACAATATGCTGCATGATACACAACTTAACTCCCGACGTCCATGGCGAGGTTCAACTTTGAAACCACGACACTATGCAGAGCGGTGCAGATGGGTCCAGCAACATACCGAATGGATTACTCACGAGTGGCATCACGTTCTCTTCACCGATGAGTGTTGCATATGCCTTCGACCGGACAATCGTCGGAGACGTGTTTGGAGGCGACGCTGCCAGGTTGAACGCCTTAGACACGCTGTCCAGCAAGTGCAGCTGTTTCGCGTTGGCATTATGTGGGGCCGACGCACGCCACTGGTGATCATCGAAGGTGCCGTAATTGCTGTAAGATTTGTAAATGCCATCCGCCGACCGATAGTGCAACCATATCGACACCATATTGGCGAGGCATTCGTCTTCATGGACTCCGTTGAGGAGTGGGACAATCTGGACCAACAGTGCCCTCATGCATTTGTGGATAGTATGCGATGACGAATACATGCATGCATCAATGCAAGAAGAAGTGATATTGGGTATTAGAAATACCGGGGCGCACTGAACCACTACCTCTGAAGTCTCGCTGTATGATGGTACAACATGCAATGTGGGGTTTTAATGAGCAATAAAAAGGGCGGAAATGATGTTTATGTAGATATCTGTTCCAGTTTTCTGTACAGGTTCCGAAACTCTCGGAACCGATGTGATGCAAAACATTTTTTCGTGTGTGTATTATTCGGCTATAAATTCCTGTGTATCTTCTTGGTTTTGTTTTCGATGGTTTGTGCACACCTACGAATCAGAGGCTATAAAATACACAATACTTCAAGAATAACGTACATTTTCAGAGCGTGTCAGAGAGAATAACCGCATTTAAGAATTTCATATTTATTGACGGTAGCACTGAAAAAGAAGTGGAAAATTGCAAAACACTCTCCAAATCTTAAAGTTTTAGTTATGCTATTACAGACACTCTACCTGTCCTCCGGGAGCAGCACGGACAACGTCTACACGATTGGTAAATTTGCAACAAATTGATAGTATCATGTCTGTGTTGACAGTTCTTCTTCTCATTTACGTCACGAGGTAAAGAGTTGATGAAAACAATTTCATTAAAAAATAGCACCACAGGATAAAATTGTAAACAATCATGCACGGAGATGTTGGAGACCATGAATGTAGCGCAGCGTCGAGGAGTGCTGTGCACTCAATGCAAGGCTGAGGCAACGCGTGACCGAAGTATTGGCATAGAATTTTGTGACAGTGTGGTGCAGGTCCATCCTGTTGAAATATGAAGTGATTAGGGTCCTCCTCAATTTGTGGTGAAAGCTAAATTCTGTAGCATCCCGTCACTATGTTTCCCTAAAAAAGAAGGGATATTAAGCGATTTCCTAATAAACAGAAAAAAAAAACGCTCAACCATTCCATGAAGATACTGAAGTCCCTACACGTGCGTGTTCTGTTGATTGCCGTTACCGCTAACATGAAATGTATTTCCATCGCTGAAAACTAAACTTACTAATAATCTATCATCGCTCTGTCTTCCAGCATTGATCAAGTCAAGACGATCCCTTTTATCACTAACTCGTAGAGCACTAACTGGATACTGTTTCGTCTGTAGACTGATCGGCACCTTAAGACAGAAGTTGTAAGTTTGTTGTTTGCTTGGCGATTAGACTTTCGTGGTATAGGCACATACGTTTGCCGAATTCTTCCCACGGTTTCATCACAGGTAAAAGGTCGACAGGGACTCTTACCTTCGCATCACATCTTTTCTCTTCAAACTGACAACACCAACAACGAAAGATTTTCAGCAGAGGCAGATGGATCTCGATACGCTGAAGAAAGTCACGGTGGACTGTAAGCACTAACTCAGTCTTGCTTCGTGTTGCCATTTGAGTCCTGTAAATAAAATGTAGACTCAGAGAAAGCTGTTGACAATGTTGACTGGAATACTCTCTTTCATATTCTGAAAGTGGCAGGGGTAAAATACAGGGAGCGAAAGGTTATTTACATTTTGTACAGAAACCACATGGCAGTTATAAGAGTCGAGGGACATGAAAGGGAAGCAGTGGTTGGGAAGGGAGTGAGACTGGGTTGTAGCCTCTCCCCGATGTTATTCAAAAGAAAAATTCGGAGTAGGTATTAAAATCCATGGAGAAGAAATAAAAACTTTGAGGTTTGCCGATGACACTGTAATTCTGTCAGAGACAGCCCAAAACTTAGAAGAGCAGTTGAACGGAATGGATAGTGTCTTGAAAGGACGATATAAGATAAACATCAACAAAAGAAAAACAAGGATAATGGAATGTAGTCCAACTAAATCGGGCGATGCCGAGGGAATTAGATTAGGAATCGAGACACTTAAAGTAGTAAAGGAGTTTTGATATTTGGGGAGCAAAATAACTGATGATAGTCGAAGTAAGGAGGATATAAATTTGAACTCGCAATGACAACGAAAGCTTTTCCGAAGAAGAGAAATTTGTTAACATCGAGTATAGGTTTAAGTGTCAGGAAGTCGTTTTTAAAAGTATTTGTATGGAGTGTAGCCATGTATGGAAGTGAAACATTGACGATAAATAGGTTGGACAAGAAGAGAATAGAAGATTTCGAAATGTGGTGCTACAGAAGAACGCTATAGATTAGATGGGTAGATCACAAAACTAATGATGAACTATTGAATAGGATTGGGGAGAAGAGGAGTTTGTGGCACAACTTGACTAGAAGAAGGGATCGGTTGGTAGGGCATGTTCTGCGGCATCAAGGGATCACCAGTTTAGTATTGGAGGACAGCGTGGAAGGTAAAACTCGTAGAGGAAGACCAAGAGATGAATACACTAAGCAGATTCAGAAGGATGTAGGTTGCAGTAGGTACTGGGAGATGAAGAAGCTTGCACAGGATAGAGAAGCATGGAGAGCTGCATAAAACCAGTCTCAGGACTGAAGACCAGAACAACAACAAGAAATAAAATGCAGTCTAGCTGAGTAAAATTCCTGGATTTATTAAATAGTAATCACTTCATATAGATATTAAGGAAATGCAATTTAAATGTCCGACCGATTTCTTCTAACTTCGGATAATTTGAGTGATAGAGGCGCACAAATTATTGTTTACATTTTATCTTATCAAGATCTTATGAAGTAAGCAAGCCATTAACTTATCGCCTATACATTGACAGGTTTCAGTTAGATTATGTAATGGTACGACAGAGATTTAGGAACCAGGTTTTAAACTGTAAGACATTTCCAGGGGCAGATGTGGACTCTGACCACAATCTGTTGGTTATGACCTGTAGATTAAAACTGAAGAAACTGCAAAAAGGTGGGAATTTAAAGAGATGGGACCTGGATAAACTAAAAGAACCAGAGGTTGTACGGAGTTTCAAGGAGAGCATAAGGGAGCAATTGACAGGAATGGGGGAAAGAAATACAATAGAAGAAGAATGGGTAGCTTTGAAGCATGAAGTAGTGAAGGCAGCAGAGGATCAAGTAGGTAAAAAGACGTGGGCTAGTAGAAATCCTTGGGTAACAGAAGAAATATTGAATTTAATTGATGAAAGGAGAAAATATAAAAATGCAGCAAATGAAGCGGGCAAAAAGGAATACAAACGTCTCAAAAATGACATCGACAGGAAGTGCAAAATGTCTAAGCAGGGATGGCTAGAGGACAAATGTAAGGATGTAGAGGCTTATCTCACTAGGGGTAAGATAGATACTGCCTATATGAAAATTAAAGAGACCTTTGGAGAAAAGAGGACCACTTGTATGAATATTAAGAGCTCAGATGGAAACCCAGTTCTAACCAAAGAAGGGAAAGCAGAAAGATGGAAGGAGTATATAGAGGGTCTATACAAGGGCGATGTACTTGAGGACAATATTATGGAAATGGAAGAGGATGTAGATGCAGATAAAATGGGAGATACGCTACTGCGTGAAGAGTTTGACAGAGTACTTAAAGACCTGAGTCTAAACAAGGCCCCTGGAGTACACAACATTCCATTGGAACTACTGACGGCCTTGGGAGAGCCAGTGCTGACAAAAGTCTACCATCTGGTGAGCAACATGTATGAGACAGGCGAAATACCCTCAGACATCAAGAAGAATATAACAATTCCAATTCCAAAGAAAGCAGGTGTTGGCAGATGTGAAAATTACCGAACTATCAGTTTAATAAGTCACAGCTGCAAAATACTAACGCGAGTTCTTTAGAGACGAATGGAAAAACTAGTAGAAACCGACCTCGGGGAAGATCGGGGAAGATCAGTTTGGATTCCGTAGAAATGTTGGAACACGTGAGCCAATACTGACCCTACGACTTATCTTAGAAGCTAGATTAAGGAAGGGCAAACCTACGTTTCTAGCATTTGTAGACTTAGAGAAAGTTTTTGACAATGTTGCCTGGAATACTCTCTTTCAAATTCTGAAGGTGGCAGGGGTAAAATACAGGGAACGAATGGCTATTTACAATTTGTACAGTAACCAAATGGCAGTTATAAGAGTCGAGGGTCACGAAAGGGAAGCAGTGGTTGGGAAAGGAGTGAGACAGGGTTGTAGCCTCTCCCCGATGTTATTCAATCTGTATATTGAGCAAGCAGTGAAAGAAACAAAAGAAAAATTCGGAGTAGGTATTAAAGTCCATGGAGAAGAAATAAAAACTTTGAGGTTCGCCGATGACATCGTAATTCTGTCAGAGACAGAAAAAGACTTGGAAGAGCAGTTGAACGGAATGGATAGTGTCTTGAAAGGAGGATATATGATGACCATCAACAAAAGCAAAACGAGGATAATGGAATGTAGTCGAATAACGTCGGGGGATGCTGAGGGAATTAGATTAGGAAGTGAGACAGTTAAAGTAGTAAAGGTGTTTTGGTATTTGGGGAGCAAAATAACTGATGATGGTCGAAGTAGAGAGGATATAAAATGTAGACTGGCAATGGCAAGGAAAGCGTTTCTGAAGAAGAGAAATTTGTTAACATCGAGTATAGATTTAAGTGTCAGGAAGTCATTTCTGAAAGTATTTGTATGGAGTGTAGCCATGTATGGAAGTGAATCGTGGACGATAAATAGTTTAGACAAGAAGAGAATAGAAGCTTTCGAAATGTGGTGCTACAGAAGAATGTTGAAGATTAGATGGGTGGATCACATAACTAATGAGGAAGTATTGAATAGGATTGGGGAGAAGAGAAGTTTGTGGCACAACTTGACCAGAAGAAGGGATCGGTTGGTAGGACATGTTCTGAGGCATCAAGGGATCACCAATTTGGTATTGGAGGGCAGCGTGGAGGGTAAAAATCGTAGATGGAGACCAAGAGATAACTACAGTAAACAGATTCAGAAGGATGTAGGTTGCAGTAGGTACTGGGAGATGAAAAAGCTTGCACAGGATAGAGTAGCATGGAGAGCTGCATCAAACCAGTTTCAGGACTGAAGACCACAACAACAACAACAACAGCAACATATTTCCGGTGTTAAAACGTCATTTGCCACTCGAATTCTAGAAAAACTCTTGCCCAACAGTGTATGTTTCATGAAGAAAAATGTTTTAATTTCCATTAAATACAATCTGACATTCTTAAATCTGGAGTGAAATATTTAATATTTATAAGACCATGGGAAAAATGGGGTATTGTTCTTCAAGAATTCTAGGAGCAATTCTCTGTGCTGGAACGGACAGGGATAGTGCAGGGGAACTGGCGGGGAACGGTTCAAACCTCCCTCCAGCCACCCTGATTTAGGTTTCCCATGATTTCCATAAATCACTTAAGGCAATTGCCAGAATGCTTCCTTCTAAAGGGTACGACCGATTTCCTTCCCCATCCTTCCCTAATCCGTGCTTGTGGTCCGTCTCTAATGACTTCGTTGTCGCTGGAACGTTGAACGTTAAAACACTAATCTTCTCCTTTGAACTGCAGCAAATGGTCTCGTCTTTCTTCTCTCTTCTTGGCCAAAATACTAATGGAGGCAGAGTATCCTCAGTGATGAATGTGTACTTGAATGAAAACATAAATAAATTTGGCATCAGTTAGGTCATTATTGACATCCAGTATAATTTGGGAAACCTCAGTTTGTTCTTTGTATATTAATCTCCAGTGACAAAATGTTGAAGTACCGTGACACTGTAGTCATCCCAAATTCTGAAAATAAATCTTTTTAACGTATTGTAAAGCATATCACATCAAAACTAAGCCAAATACATTTGTGTTACCTATTTCATCGACACTGCGCTATATGTAACTTCTAATGTGCATTCATCTAGGTTTTGTGGAAGAGGATCATGGTAATTCTGTTCTTGCTGAACTGTAGTTCACAAAATGCCTTGCAGAAGGACGCCATCTTGTTTCAGACTGACTAAGCTGACCAGTGATGTCTATACTGTGTGGATGTCGAACTCCAGCTGTCTAAACGTGCCGGCCAAAGACGATCGTATTTTGTTTCTTTTCTAACGACAACCAGGCTGCCACGAAATTTGTCACGAGAGTGGGAAATGGAAATACGCTTAGTTTCTTCTCCCATATCAACCTATTCATCACATATTGATACAAAGTTCAAAGCCAGAAACAAGTAGAGAATGCATTGTTACGTACAGGGCTGTGGGAATTGTGTTACCTTATTACAAAACAGAAGACAAAAATCAGAAAGCGCATCTAAGGTCCATGCTCCGAGATCAGAGATCTACATGCAGGTAGTATGGATGTCACTGGAGGAGATGCATAGTCTGACATCTAGTGGCGATTCTCTAAAACGCTAGGCCACACGTATTCAGTCAACGCACATTTTCTTCTAGACATGACAGTGAAATATCGCAACCCCAAAGTGCCACCAGTCTCCTAATAACCACTCTAGCGCAAAAATTACACTGATATACATAGATAATTAGGCTGTTATAGCAAAGCGCACATATTGTTAACTGATCATAACGCTAGCGGACGAATCAATGTCGGGTTTCCAATTCTTTCTTGTTAAAAACTTCTACATAATTAGAAACTACCACAACAGCGAATAGCACAAAGCAATAAACGGCAGACTTCATTAAATTCAACTGCAAGTAAGTGCTGAACTGATTAACAATACAGCAACATAGCTGAAGCAACCCTAAAAGGGGAACGGGCGATAGCCTTTAGTGTTATGGATTTATAGACAGTTTAAATCTTTCGTTAACCTTGCTATACATCGATAATGCATATGTGTTTTCGTTGTAAGAGATCTACATGCAACCAGTATAGAAGTCATTGGAAGAGATGCAAGGTCTGGCATTTAGTGGAGATTCTCTAAAAGTCTAGACCACACGTATTCGGTCGACACACAATTTCTTTTCGACACGGCCGTTGTTCCGTTATTATGTTTCTAAATCAGGTCATTCATTTTGATGCACACAACGTAAGCTCATAATCCTAAACAGTGTTATTATTTTCAGTTCAAAGCTATCAAAGTTTGAGTTTCCCCCGAAAAAATAAGCAGTGCTGTGAGTTCGCGCAGCATGTGTTATAAAAGCTGTTGGAGAAACACCTGCCATTAATTTTCAAGAAGATATGGATTCAGCCCGAGGGTAGTGCCCCGGAAGCTACATGAATACGGTAAATATGCAACCAGAGTTAGTTTGTAACCTACAACATCCTAAATGCCATACCAGACTGTTTTTCAATTGTGCTCGCAGCTTTGTAACGCATTATCCTTTCCACCATTGGCACCTCTGCGCACAACGATGTCCGCCCGTATTTGTTTTCCAGCGCTCACACGCAGAGTGTTAAAGTGGGAGCGTGCCTAATGTTACAATCCGAGAGAGAGAAATGCTTTCCGCGCGGTCGAAATCCGTATCCGGTTTCCGCCTGTGAACCGTGTGCCTCCCGTACCTCGGCGGCTGCAAACGCTTCGTGTTTGCGCGCATGCGCACAGTGCGTATCGATGTTTGCGTTCGCCGCTGATTAGTTCAGATTCGTTGCCGCTGCAAGTTAGTGGAATAATGGCGTCCCTGATAGGGCTGCGCTAGTTTCATAAATTTCTGCTCCGTATTAATTACGGCGCCACCCTTCCGCGCCGGCGCCATCGCGCGCTCGGCTTCAGCCCTTCCGGCCTAACCAGGATACATTGTTTCATCGCCGCCGCTCCAAGGGATCTGCTCCGGGGCACGGTTTTTCCCCTTCGGCGTTGACGCACGGTCGCGTTCACCTCGTTCAAAATTAATACGTTCACTCCTTTATGGCCACTGACTCCCCTTTGCTATTTACATTCGTATAACCTCTGTAAGCGGCAAAATGAAAACAATTTTCCACGCTTTTTGATAGCTAGAAAACAAATGACTGAAATTAGAGTAAACCTTCATAATTCGGAGTTCGTGATAATTCCGAATGGTTTTCTATCGAGAAGTGAAATGACGCCTAGCTTTACCTTTCAAGAGAACCATCCCGGCATTTGCCTGGAGCGATTTAGGGAAATCAAGGAAAACCTAGATCAGGATGGCGGTATGCCGGTTTGAACCGTCGTCCTCCCTAATTAAAGTCCAGTGTGTCAACAAGGGCGTTACCAAAATGTTGTCTAAGGGACAAATATCTGATTAGTTAAAGAGGACCTTAAAAAGACAGCAGTTTCTCAATTATTCGACAATTCCCACGATGAACGATAAAATATTCCATTTGACAATGATATCGAAGTTTTCACCAAGTGGAGATACAGTCTCTTTACTTAGGAGCTCTATTTTGGGCAAACCACTAAGATGAGCTCATGCTCCAATCTTCCTTCACCCTCCAAAGTCATTTTACACTCTTGTTCTTTCTGGTGCTGAGGAAGTGTACAGAAATGGACGAGCGCAAATATTTTGCTACACAGTGATTATTACCGACATACCTTTTGGAAGGAAGTTACCTCTGTTCGACAGAAAAGACAGAACAATTTCTGGTGGTGAAAATTCAAAGGATCTGGAATTATTCAACTTTAAACTTTCGCATATATCACCATTCAAATATGCATATGACACTGCTCGCAATTTAGAAAAAGAACATTTCCTGTTTTAAAGAGTGTACTGGGAGATAAACCTGAGTCTGAATGAAGAGAATTTATATTTATCATACGGCTGCCAGTGCAAGGAGTCTCCCAAGAGGTGCTCTGTTCGTCTTCGATCCAACTCTTTTCCTTTAAGCTAAGGGACTGCATCTTTAAGGGAACCGGAATCTGTCGGGAAAAAATGATATTCGGAAGGAACTGGATATGGCCTATAATAAGGCACTAACTCTGGCATTTGTCTAAATTGAAAATGAGAAACCACAGAAGACTATTTTCTAGGTGTAACGTCCCCTTGCAAAAATTTAAAAATGACAATGCTGGAAAACCTCTTACGTTATTTGATTTTCAAACAGCTGAGCAGAGCTGAACGTACTCAGACACTTCTCTCTTTACTTATTCTGATCAACACTAAACTGACACACAATATTTTTAGCGCAACGCAATCTGCCTTTCAATAATCCCTTCAAAAGAATGGAGCTGACTGACAATAACCTATACTTTTCATGAATCACTTACTTCACAAAAATCTTCGTTACTCGAACTACTGCAATACAGCGAGCGCCAATACTGCCAGCTAAATAAAGGATTCTAACTACTGAAGGCACTAACTACTGATAGGCATAGTTAGCAAATGAAAGATTTTGAAAGATTTTGATAGAGAACAAACAATGTATTTACCTTAATAATGTTCAAAGGTGATTATATATATATATATAAGTTCAGAAATTCATGAAATAAAGCAATACAAATTTACTCTTTCCGATGGACACACGTCCAGATCATCCGCTCTCAAAATTCTGCCATCTCTGTCCCCACATCCACCACTGCTGGCGGCTCACCGTCAACTGCGCAACGCTACGCGCTGTTCACGTCCAAATGCTCAAACTACAATAGCAAATATTCCAACAATGCAAACCAGCCACAGACTGCACACAGCACAGTCAGTAATTTTCATACAGAGCGCTACGTGGCGTTACCAACATAAAAACCTAAACAGCCTGCTTACAAAGGCTGCCGGCATATGGATACAAAACACTTCGTCTCCCGTATCCAGGGACTGCTAGCCAAGTCGTTGAGGACTTCATAAAAACTGTTTGTTGTACATTGTTTTAAAATAAAATAAAATTAATTCTAAAATTGCAATTTTTGCTTAAATTGTGCGTGTTTAATCATTTGATAATCCATGAATGCATCCATATTTTATGATTAATTGTACATGTAGTTGCTGGCTTCAGTTATTATAGTACTGAGAAAGCCTGGATAGATTTTGGACGGAGGGAGGGGGTGGGGGGGGGGAAGAGATGCTAGGAGTAGTCTGCTCGGACAAATTCAACAGCCTGATCAAAAAATCTTTTAGAAACGAATGAACGAAAAATGTGTTGTCATCACATACGCCTCCGTATCGTTCCGTAACGGAACTGATATTGATAACTGAATACGGCCGGCTGACCAGACTGTGTGATATTTTGCTATGTGGGGTAGTAATGATAGAATAATGACAAATTTTTTTAAAGAAATACTACCATCGTCATTTTGGGATTTCTTTGTTGATCAACGCAATTTTTGGACGACACCGAACAATAAAAGTTTATTTTTTTAAGTACCGACTTTAATTTAATGTTACTCGTATTGATACTTCGCTGCCTTGTGAAATGCTGAAATATCGCAACGCCAAAGTTCCACCAGCGTCATAATTAACCACTCAAGCACAAAAATTAAACTGCTGTTCATAGAGAATTAGGCTGTTTTAGTAATTCGTACATATTTTTAACTGATCGTAACGCTAGCGGACGAATCAGTCGAGTTTCCTATCCTTCCTGTTAACAACTTATACGTAATTAGAAACAACCACAACAGCGCAAAGCACAAAAACAATAAAAGGTGGACTTACATCAAATTCAACTGCAAGTAAGTGCTGAACTGATTAACAAAACAGCAACAGAGCTCAAGAAGCCCAAAAATCTATCTTACCTAAAATGGGGACACGTGATAGCCTTTAGTGCTGTGGATGTATAGACAATTTAAATCTTTCGTTGACCTTGCTAAATATCCATAATGCATATCCATTTTCTGTCGTATGATTGCAAATCAAGATATCTTTCAATTCCATTACGCAGCAACTAGGCGGGGCGTAATTCTACACTCCTGGAAATTGAAATAAGAACACCGCGAATTCATTGTCCCAGGAAGGGGAAACTTTATTGACACATTCCTGGGGTCAGATACATCACATGATCACACTGACAGAACCACAGGCACATAGACACAGGCAACAAAGCATGCACAATGTCGGCACTAGTACAGTGTATTTCCACCTTTCGCAGCAATGCAGGCTGCTATTCTCCAATGGAGACGATCGTAGAGATGCTGGATGTAGTCCTGTGGAACGGCTTGCCATGCCATTTCCACCTGGCCCCTCAGTTGGACCAGCGTTCGTGCTGGACGTGCAGACCGCTGAGACGACGCTTCATCCTGTCCCAAACATGCTCAATGGGGGACAGATCCGGAGATCTTGCTGGCCAGGATAGTTGACTTACATCTTCCAGAACACGTTGGATGGCACGGGATACATGCGGACGTGCATTGTCCTGTTGCAACAGCAAGTTCCCTTGCCAGTCTAGGAATGATAGAACGATGGGTTCGATGACGGTTTGGATGTACCGTGCACTATTCAGTGTCCCCTCGACGATCACCAGAGGTGTACGGCCAGTGTAGGAGATCGCTCCCCACACCATGATGCCGGGTGTTGGCCTTGTGTGCCTCGGTCGTATGCAGTCCTGATTGTGGCGCTCACCTGTACGGCGCCAAACACGCATACGACCATCATTGGCACCAAGGCAGAAGCGACTCTCATCGCTGAAGACGACATGTCTCCATTCGTCCCTCCATTCACGCCTGCCACGACACCACTGGAGGCGGGCTGCACGATGTTGGGGCGTGAGCGGAAGACGGCCTAACGGTGTGCGGGACCGTAGCCGAGCTTCATGGAGACGGTTGCGAATGGTCCTCGCCGATACCCCAGGAGCAACAGTGTCCCTAATTTCCTGGGAAATGGCGGTGCGGTCCCCTACGGCACTGTGTAGGATCCTACGGTCTTGGCGTGCATCCGTGCGTCGCTGCGGTCCGGTCCCAGGTCGACGGCCACGTGCACCTTCCGCCGACCACTGGCGACAACATTGATGTACTGTGGAGACCTCACGCCCCACGTGTTGAGCAATTCGGCGGTACGTCCACCCGGCCTCCCGCATGCCAACTGTACGCCTTCGCTCAAAGTCCGTCAACTGCACATACGGTTCACGTCCACGCTGTCGCGGCATGCTACCAGCGTTAATGCTGCGATGCAGCTCCGTATGCCACGGCAAACTGGCTGACACTGACGGCGGCGGTGCACAAATGCTGCGCAGCTAGCGCCATTCGACGGCCAACACCGCGGTTCCTGGTGTGTCCGCTGTGCCGTGCGTGTGATCATTGCTTGTACAGCCCTAGTGTCCGGAGCAAGTATGGTGGGTCTAACACACCGGTGTCAATGTGTTCTTTTTTCCATTTCCAGGAGTGTATATGGGTTATAGGGGGGTTCTGATCCCCAGGACCACCTCGGGATAGGTCTTTGGTATGAGTTCCGTTTATTTTTAGGTATGGAGTACTGAACGCATTTCCTCCTTTTCCATTCACTTTACCCGTGACCAACAATGAATCGTTGTTGATAACAAGGACGCAACGAAGTGAAACATTGATGATGGCCACATGACGAGTTGGACACTCTAACATGAAGAGACGAGCCACGAAGGAACTATCAAAATGGGACGGAAATCGTTAGACGAGATGTACATTTACAGACAATTTATTGCAACTTCAGAAAAATTGAATGTCTATTCAGGAGAAAGAATTTCACAAACTGAGCAAGTGAATAACGCAGTGACCCTTATGCAAGCAGTTATTGCATTTGACACCGATTGATGGAGTTGTTGGATGTCCTCCTGACAGGCATCGTGCTAAATTCTGCCCTATCGGCGCGTTAGATCGACAAAATCGCACGGTGTTGGAGTGAATCGCCCATAATTCTCCAAACGTTTTGAACTCGGGAGAGATCCTGTAGCCTTGCTGGTCAAGGTAGGGTTTGGCAAGCACGAAAGCAACCGGTAGAAACTCTTTATCATTAACTTGCCGCTGTAGTGTAAGGGTGTCACGGATGACAACCGAAGAGGTCCAAATCTAGGGCGTGTCCAGACACGTCAAGCTGGTCATCGAGGCTCATTTCGAAGCGGGACTCATCACTGAAAAACAGTTCCAGGCTGAAGACGAGTCTGGAGATGATCCAGACAGTGTCGGGATGCCATCATGACTGTCACCCGCCATACGGCCCGATAACCAGGAGTGACGGTCTGATGTTCCATTGCGCTTCATAGCACCACCTCTTGTCAACCGTGGCACCCTTATTGCACAGCAGTACGTCGACGATATTCTACCATCTATATTGTTTCGCTTCATGGGTAGACATTCTGGGTTTACATTTCTGCAATATAATGCCTGCCCGCATCTACGCGAGAGTTTCTCCTGTTTATCTTTGCACTTGCCAAACTATACGATGGGAGGGAAGGTCGTCTGATTCTCCCGAATTGAGAACATTTGGAGCATTATGGGCATGTCACACCGACCAGTTCGGCGTTCTGACGATCTAACACGCCACTTGGACACAATTTGGCACGAATCCCTTAGGCAGACATTCAACATCTTTATCAACCATTGTCAAGCCGAATAACTACTTGCATAACGATCACAGGTGGACGAACGCGCTATTGACTTGCTCAATAAGCACTTTATTTTTGAACATCCCAATTTTTCTGAAATTCCAGTCATTCGTTTGTCTGTACCTTTACATCACATTCACAGATTTCCACTCCATTCGGTTAATTTTTCGTGGTGCCTCTTTTTCTCCCTAAGAGTATATAACTTAAGAACTGCACAAAGTAATTACACACGTCGTCCACACTAAGACTATTGCGCAACAACAGTGACGCATTGTCAGAAGAGATATGTTCCGGGTTTCCTGGAGACACAATTCTACTGAGTACTGAGGTAAGGATAACAGGTGCATCAGAATGTATTCGTGAAATGGCGTGGTGATTGGAAACGTACTCCTAGTTGAAGCATGTGAGACAGTACGATTCTTGTGGGCAAAACGTCTGAACTGCACACAAATTAACCGAGAAATTCTGGCGGTATGTGGGCTAAATGCAGTGTTTACATCTTGTGGTAGTACAAGTTACCAGTAGAGTGATCAAAGACGCACAGACGTGAGTGTTGCTGAACGGGAAGTACATATTTTGCACCACGCGTTTTCCATCTTTTCGGCAAACTGAAAGAACTTCCGAGGAGAAGAGGTTTTCCAATGACGTGAACATCCACACAGCACTACAGTATAGTACTCTAAGCAAGAAGAGTGTTAGTAGTAAATACAAATCATTAAATTGAGAAGGTAAAATGAGATAAATTAGTAAAATCCTAGCTGGTGCTTCCCCCAGAGAGATTTTGAACACGGTTTGCCATTTATACCTCGAGTTTTTACTGTATTCGGCTTTTCAGACTTTGTGCTAAGGCAGTATGAGCTGTCTGTAAAATGATAATGAAAAGTAAGAAAACTGACCACCATTGATAATGCTGTGTACACTTGTTACAAGCAATAGAGTTCCTGTAAGAGGAGTCGAATGGTAAGTTATAGCGGAAGCAATTGCCGATAAATCAAGCCAGACAGTTTACAGAGCTAGTACTGGATTGCTGCTCCGGTTACGTAATCGGCACAATAATCGTTATAGAAAAATGCGTGGGGGAATTATAAGTGGTGACGTTGCAGATGTTGAACCATTACGTATAGAAGTATGGACTATTTTAGAAGAATAAACTATATCTTTTAAATAGGCTTACAACGCAGATAGAACTAGGCGGTTTTGGAAGTCAGTCCTCAACAATGCACAGGTCAGAATGTTATATAGTTCCTCACTTGGAACTAGAGTGAATAAGTAGCGAGTCTCTTGTGTGTTGGTGATTCACACTGTTCAAAATCATTTATAATTTGAAAATCAGTAGAGCTTGGGGAAATCAAAAATTTAATGAAGTGACTCGCGAACGTATATAAAGCTAACAGGAAGGCTTATGTTACTGCAAAGTTTTTCTCTGACTGGTTCGAGAAGAACTTCGACTCTGAAGCTGGAACTCTCCAAATTTATTTCACACTACCTACACGGTATACTAATTGTTAATTACAACTTTACATAATATGTTAGGAAATATTTATAAAATGTGGACTTCCAGTAATTGGGATTAGCCTGAATTTGTGAAGTTTGAAGGTAATATAGTTTTCACTGGCACTAAAACTGTTGATATAGCTCATTCGTCGAGTTTTGGAACTTGTAACGAATGACCAAAAATAGAATCTGACTGGATATACACAAATTTTATTGTACTTCAGATATATGACAGTTATCAACTCAGTATATTTTATTAAAGTTACATTACCTTGACACCTAAATTTAGATATACTTCATCCACATGTGAAAAGGAAATCTTTTTATTGTGTTAACGTAACTATGCATACTACCTCTTTGATACCATCATCATCGTCGTCATGAACAGTTTCCAGCCCTCAGACTGGATGTGGTTGAGACATAAGCCTTGCATCTGTGGAGCAATCCTCGTCTGTTTTTTCAACGCACTCCTCCACAACTTTCAGCCAACTATCCCTTGGTTTTTCTCTTGGTCGTTTCCTTAGCATCTCCATTTCATGTGTCTTCTTGGAAATCCTCTGCTTTTCCATTCTGTGGAAGTGTCCATAACATCTTAGCCTTGATATTTGCATCTTGCTCTGCAAGAATTCCTCTTCCACTATTCCATTCCTCATCCTCCCTCTCCTTGTTACTCTTATCATATTTCTGAGGAATTTCATTTCACATTCGTGCATTTTAATGTAATGATTGAAATTGACATCTTCTTCTTTTTCCTCTTGCTCTCAGCGATCACAGACCCTGTAGACCGTGCGCTGCATCAGCGATCTGCTTCCACCGCCTACTATCTCTCGCAGTGTCTTTCCACGCTGCAGAAACTACTAATGCTGCGATCTCCTTCTCTATGTCATTTTTCCATCTTGTACGAGGTCGGCCCAATGGTCTTGTTGCCTGGAGAGTTCCTGCAAATGCTTTCTTGGCGATTCTGTTGTTTTCCATTCCATCCACATGTCCAGCCCCTTGCAGTCTCCTACTGTTTAATTTCTGAATGATAGTGGGATGCTCCATTAACTGATAATTTTCATTGTTCTTTCCAGTTCTCCACACACCATTCTCCAACACAGGTCTACAAATTTTTCTCATAACTTTTCTTTCGAAAACATTCAGTTTTCCACTTTCATTCATTGTAAGCGTCCAGTTTTCTGAACCTCTGAGTACAATGGGGCAGATGACAGTGTTGTTGTGGTGATGAGAAAACTTTAATTTTGAGTGGGTTGCTTAGTGAGTACAAACAAATAGACCCTTAGGTTGTTCTTCCGTTTATATCCATTTTTATGATGAAGCGTGATCCAAGGTATTTCAACTGAAGAACTTTTCTGAATATGGAATTTTGGTCAATTTCAAACTAAGGATTTGGGTTTATGACTCGTCCTCTTTCCTCATATTCTGTTTTCTCTTGGTTACTCAAAAGCCCCATTTTACTGGCACTGTGCCTGAGAGAACTGTACATGTCTTCAATTCTTCTTCAGTTTCACCCAGCAACACTACGTTATCTGCACAAGCTAGGAGTTTTACTTCACTGTGTTGGAATCGGAGACCATTGTATAGATGTAAATTACTCTCCTGAGCCACTTTCTCTAATGCAAGGTAAAAGAGGACACATGAAAGAGGGTGTAGTTATCGTAAGCCTGTTTTAATTGGAAAGCTGCAACTGCTGTGTTCGGATGCGGGCTGAGTTGGCATCCCTTCTCTCCCAGCTTCAGGCAGTGTTGTCTTTGGTCACACTGCTTGAGGCTGTTGCCAATGGGCCTCACTGTGGGGGTCCAGAAGTGGGTTTGTCGGGAACGGCCAGCTCGTCCCAAGCATCCCCCGATCGGACTGTGACTGTAGCTGTCCAGAATACTGCTCACATTGAGGCTGATCCCTTATCCGTGATAGAGTGGGAGGTCGCCTCGAGGTGTGGAAGGGGGCGGAGGACATTCCGGTGGGCTAAACGGAAAGCCTCTCCAGTTAGTCTGACGAACCAGTTCCAGGATCTGTCTCCGGCTGATACTGATCTTCGGCCGGACATGGCCACTTTTACTGTTCCAGAGGTTGCCCCACAGTCTGCAAGATCCGGGCAGTCGCAGATGGTGGGCTTACTGGTAGTTGGGAGCTCCAACGTCAGGCGCGTAATGAGCCCCCTTAGGGATATGGCTGCAATCGAGGCGAAGAAAACCAATGTGCACTCCGTGTGCATACCAGGGGAGTCATTCCAGATGTGGAAAGGATCCTTCCGGATGCCATGAAGGATACAGGGTGCACCCATCTGCAGGTGGTCGCTCATGTCGGCACCAATGATGTGTGTCGCTATGGATCGGGGGAAATCTTCTCTGGCTTCCGGCGGCTATCTGATTTGGTGAAGACTGCCAGTCTCGCTAAGGGGACGGAAGCAGAGCTCACCATCTGTAGCATCGTCGACAGGACTGACTGCGGACCTTTGGTGCAAAGCCGAGTGGAGGTTCTGAATCAGAGGCTGAGACAGTTCTGCGAGCGTGTGGGCTGCAGATTCCTCGACTTGCGCCATGTGGTGGTGGGGTTTCGGGTTCCGCTGGATAGGTCAGGAGTCCACTACACACAGCAGGCGGCTACACGGGTAGCAGGGGTTGTGGGGAGTAGACTGACCGGCTTTTTAGGTTAGATGGCCTCGGGCAAGTACAGAAAGGCCAACAGCCTCAAAGGGTGCGAGGCAAAGTCAGGACATGCGGGGACCAAGCAGCATTCGGTATTGTAATAGTAAACTGTAGAAGCTGCGTTGGTAAAGTACCGGAACTTCAAGCGCTGATGGAAGGCACCGAAGCTGAAATCGTTATAGGTACGCAAAGCTGGCTGAAGCCAGAGATAAATTATCCCGAAAATTTTACAAAGCTACAGACGGTGTTTAGCAAGGATAGATTGCATGCAACCGGTGGTGGCGTGTTTGTCGCTGTTAGTAGTAGTTTATCCTGTAGTGAAATAGAAGTGGATAGTTCCTGTGAGTTATTATGGGTGGAGGTTATACTCAACAACCGAGCTAGCTTAATAATTGGCTCCTTTTACCGACCTCCCGACTCAGCAGCATTAGTGGCAGAACTTATGAGAGAAAATCTGGAATACATTTCACATAAATTTCCTCAGAATTTCATAGTCTTAGGTGGAGATTTCAATTTACCAGGTACAGACTGGGACACTCAGATGTTTAGGATGGGTGGTAAGAACAGAGCATCGAGTGATATTATACTGAGTGCACTATTCGAAAATTACCTCGAGCAATTAAACAGAGAACCGACTCTTGGAGATAACATCTTGGACCAACTGATACCATGCAGAGTCGAATTTTTCGACTCTGTAAGCGCAGAACAGGGAAGCAGTGATCATAAGGCTGTTGCAGCATCCCTGAATATGGAAGTAAATAGGAATATAAAAAATGGAGGAAGGTTTATCTGTTTAGCAAGAGTAATAGGAGGAAGATTTCAGACTACCTAACAGATCGAAACGTTTCTGTTCCAACACTAACAATGTTGAGTGTTTGTGGAAAAAGGGCAAGGCAAATGTAAAATGCGTTATAGACAGTTACGTGCCGAGTAAAACTGTGAGGGACGGGAAAAACCCACCGTGTTTCAACAACAAAGTTAGAAAGCAAAGAGAGCTTCACTGCAAATTTAAACGCAGCCAAAACCTCGCAGACAAACAGAAGCTAAAACAGGTCAATGTTAGCGTAAGGAAGGCTATGCGTGAAGCGTTCAGTGAGTTCGAAAGTAAAACTCAATGTACCGACTTGACAGAAAATCCTAGGAAATTCTAGTCTTACGTTACATCAGTAAGTAGATCGAAACAGCGTATCCAGACACTCTAGGATGATAATGACATTGAAACAGAGGACGACACGCGTAAAGCTGAAATACTAAACACCTTTTCCAAAGCTGTTTCTCAGAGGAAGACCGCACTGCATTTCCTTCTCTAAATCCTCACACGAACGAAAAAATGGCTGACATCGAAATAAGTGTCCAAGGAATAGAAATGTCCACTGGACCTGACGGGATACCAATTCGAGTCTACACAGAATACGCGAAAGAACTTGCCCCCCTTCTAACAGCCGTGGACCGGTTTGTTCGAAATCCAGCCTGGTAATCTTGAGTAATGTTTTCTGCCTAAAATCTAAGTTTTTCCTGAATGATCATTGAGAGAATTTCGTATGTTATGTTCAACGAACAGATCGCTCTGTGATTCCCATATTCCATTCTGTTGCCTTTCTGGTGTATGGGACAAATTACTGCAGTTTTCCAATCTTCAGGCAGTGTTTCACTTTTCCATATAATTGTGATAAGGTTATGAATTTCTTTGTGTAGTTTGATTCCGTCCTTTTTTGACATCTGTGCTGATAGCTGGTCCTCGCCTGCTGCCTTTTTGTTTTTCAGCTTTTCAATAATGTGGCTCACTTCCTGTTCTGTGATTCTACATTCGTCATTATTAATTCTGTCACTGTCAGACATTGGGTAAATGAAGGGTATGTGCGGATCAGTGGAATTTAACATTTCTGAGAAATACTCGTTCCATATTTCTGGGATATCTTCCAGCTGTGTTATTTTGATTTTTATCTTTTATGAATAGGTTTTCAGTTTAATAACCTCTATTACTTTGTGTACTGAAACTACTTCTTTGAGTTTCTATTCTTGCTTTCCACTTCTATAGATTGTAGGACTCCAGTTACATATTTCCTTTTCTCTGTTCGTAGAACTCCTGCTGTTTCTCTTCTAACAGCCTTGAAGGTCTCGCTCCTATCATCACTCTCCTTATTGTGCAACCACAGCATCCTGGCTTCTTTCCTCTTTTCTACTGCTCTCGGACACTTTTCATTGGACCTGTTCTGTTCTTTCGTTTTCTTTTTCTTGTCCAGTGTTTGTTTCTGCTGCGGCTGTTACTACAATCTTTATTCTTTTTCAAACCTTCTCGACACTGTATTTCTCCTCAGTTTCTTGAAATGTTGTAAATCGGTTATTTATTTCAATCGCATAGGTTTCTGTAACAGACAGTCCATTCAGTGGTTCGATGTCTAAATTAGGTTTTGGTGTGGGATTTTGTTGTTGATTCCAAATCATCTCCATTTACATCTTTCCTAAGACTAGGAAATGATCTGAGCCAATATCAGTTCCTCTGTATGTTCTGACATCTCTTATAAACGAAGTGCAACGTTGATCTGTCATAACATGGTCAATCTGACCATGACATCTTGGTATGATTAAACCCAGCGTATGTAACCAGTAGTGAAATGAAGACAAAAATATTCATTAGTAGATTTTTATTCGAATACCAGTAATGTTAGGTTGACACTTAACACTAGAAAACTCATCAAAAGAATATGAGACTAACTGAGTAAACCCTGTTGCATATCGACACGAATAACCTTCGATATATTTCATTAACACTCCCCAAAGAAGAAAAATGGAAAATAGACATTAAATACGTTTATAGACTTTGATGTCATTCACGAAATAGCTTGCATACTATCCTTCACATCTGATAATGTTTACTGGATTTATGGCATTATTTGAATGCCATCTTGACTGGGCCGGTACAATCTGCTTCTAACAGCATAGAACTGAACCCAGAGGGTCCTGGTCTTCCTGGTTTGAGAAGTCATTGCGCAGCCATGTAAACTGAACTATAAAATTCGTAATACTGTAACTGCGTATTGAGCCCTGTTGCTTTTCCCACAGTTTTAAAATGCTCTAACTCGTAAGACATCTTGGTTACCTTGAAATTCCACACCGTTCTTCCATGTAAGTAGCAAAATACATCCATGATGTAGTTGTGCAGCAGGGTTAGAGGATGTCTTTACGACAATTCGGGATGGATGTCGGTCAGTGTTCTGCAGTTTTCTTTGTTTTAAGCTGGGCGCTGCGTCAGTATTTGTCCAACCCTACGTTGGAACCTAACCTTCGTTTAGTTTATTAAGGGTCGATCGAGGAATCGATAGAGAGGAGATGTATTCGCATTTACGAATATGAACCACCATCGGCTGTAATGGGAATAAAGACAATCAAAAGTTTTGCCAAACCGGAACTCGAATTAGGATTTCCCGCTTTACGTGAACGGTCGCCTTAACCGCTTTTGTTATTTCATTTCGTTAGCGTTTGTTCGTTGTATTTGTTTGGTACGGACGACCCATGACGCTTGTTGAAGTTGATCGTCGTTCCAAAACCAAAGAGTCCGTTTTGCAACCTGCACAACGCAAATAACGAGCGGCGCTTAATGGCTCACCATCACAGTTTTCTTTATCTCAAATATCTTTGTGACTAATGTATTTTTGGCATATTTATTATTTTATGAATGACATATGAGTACTGTCAATCTTTTACGATGATTCCGTACTTAGACCCTATCATACGTCTTTAGTCACTATTCTGTGACCATGTTATAGAATATACACCATTCTTTGTTTAAAATTTTGGAGAAGACACTCGTAGCATTGTTGAAACCAGGTTAATTTGTTAAAAATAGTGACCGAGGGCTGTTTTTATTTCAATTGTAGCTATTCACGGTCTCTGAAAGTGTAGCCATGTACAAATTTTGTGATTTTTATGTTGTGTCCGCTTGGTCGTTTTTGAATTACTTTCCTTCGAAGGTAGCTTCACTTCGTCTATTTCGTGTCCCCTATTCTGACGTCAAGTTTATCGCTAATCTCATTACTCACATAATTCCTCGGTTTACTTCCAATCTCTATTTCGTACTCACTAGGCTTCTCAGTCCGTACTCTTCCTCATTTTCTCTCAGGGTAACGGTGTCCTCAGAGAATCTTACTGTTTCCATCCTATCACCGTGAATTAATCCCAGTCCTGAACCGTTCCTTTATTGGTGTAGCGATGGTGAGGGGGGGGGGGAGGAGGGCGTGTAAGGGGGTCCATCATTCCCCGGGCATCACCACTTGCAGAGGGGCGCCAAATGGCCTCCATGACGAGCAGCATTTTCCGGAAAATGTATTATTATAAGGGTAAACTCTATGTATTATATTACAGCATGAGCTTATGGAGGGTGGTGGTCGTACCCTAGGCGCGGGTTGTGGGGCGGACACGCATAAAATGCAGTACCCTGGGCGCCAGTTATGTTCGCTACGCCACTGCTTCATTCCCATCATTGCTTCTACGATGTATGGACTGAACATTAGGGGTGACAGACTGCATTGCTTATACCTTTTCTTATTCGAATACTTTTGGTTCTTGAATGTATTGTATATTAACCATCATTCTCTGTAGCTTACGCCTATTAAATTGAGAATTTCGAATATCTCGCACCGTTTTACGCTGTCGAACGTTTCTTAGGTCAACAAATCATACGATTTTGTTCACAAAGAGCAAAACTAAAAAAGTTCATATTATAATTCTTGTAGACAGGAGGCGTTTAACACAGGAGCATTTATTAAGTAGTAAGTTATGTTGTCCAACGTCGAGTCAAGGAGAAAGAATGGCTGACAAAATGAAATGCATATGTAGAATGTTGCAACGCAAGTTACGACTGAAGTGCTATTGAAAACGCTAACTGAAGGGTTGACACAGGGGCAGAGACGCATAAGTGTAAACGTCAGATCTTTGATGATGTTGGGTGAAAAATTATGCAGAAATGCATGACAAGTATGGAGAACGTCGACAAGAATATCGTAATGTTGATAACACAAAGACTGCTAAAGTCCCTAAACTCATTCAGCTCCACTTATCCAATGCAACGAATGTGCGTTTTTTTCGTAGACGAAAGAGAGCTTTTATTGCTGGCATCCTTCATTCTTTTGCCGGTTGTAATAGACAGGTTTGATGCTGCCCGCCAAGAAATCGTCTCCTGTGCCAACCGCTTCATCTCAGAATGGCAATATAATCTACGTCCTCAACTATTTCCTGCATGTATTCTAATCTCTGTCTTCCTCTACAGTTTTTGCCCTCTACAGCTCCCTCTAGTACAATGGAAGTCATTGGCTAACGTTTTAACAGATGTTCCATCATCCTGTCCCTGTTTTCCAAATATTCCTTTCCTTTTCGATTATGCGCGGAACCTCCTCACTGCTTACACTACCAGGCCAACTAATTTTCAATATTTACCTCTAGCACCATATCTCAAATGCTTCCAGTCTCATCTGGTTTCCCACAGTCCATGTTTCACTACCGTGTAATGCTGTGTTCCAAACGTATATTCTCCGGAATTTCTTCCTGAAATTAAGGCCTATGTTTGATACAAGTAGATTTCTCTAGGTGGGGAATGTCCTTTCTGCCAGTGCTAGTCTGCTTTTGATGTCCTCCTTGCTCCATCCGTCAACTGTTATTTTGCTTCGTAGGTAGCAGAATTCCTTAACTTCATCTACTTCGTGACCAACGATCCTGTTGATATGTTTAATCGCTGTTCTCATTTCTGTTACTTTTAGTTGCTTTCGTATTTATTCAATTAACTTTCAGTCCACATTCTGTACTCATTAGAGTGTTCATTCCATTCAGCGGATGACGTAATTCTCCAATTTCACTCGGGGTAGCAATGTTATCAGCGAATCGTAAGATTAATATCCTTTCACCTTGCATTTTATTTCCACACCTGAACCTTTCTTTTATTTCCGTCAATGCTTCTTCGATGTACAGATTTAACAGTAGGGCGAAGGACTACATTACTGTCTTACACGCTTTTTTATTCGACCACTTCGATCTTCGTCGTCTACTCTTATTATTCCCTCTTGGATCTTGTCCATATTGTATATTACCCGCCTATCCCTATAGTTTCCCCTTATTTTTCCCAGAATTTCGAAAATATTGCACCATTTTACACTGATGAATGCGTTTTCCAAGTCGACAAATTCTACGAACGTGTCTTGATTATTCTTTAGTCTTGCTTCCATTATCAACGTCCTCGTCAGAATTGCCCCTCTGGTGCCTTTATCTTTCCTACAGTATAATTGATCATCTGACACATCCTCTGACAGGAAACCTATATTTAAGTCCATTCTACCAACTACGATACGCTTATTGTTTTTCAGGTTATCGAAAGCGTACATTTATCGATAAAGCGAAAAAGGAGATGTTACTACGAACTAGGAGGAATGTAACGCCTCATGAAATCAGTGGTAAAATTATGTGCGACACTGAGACTGAATATAATTGCGTCTCTTCCTTTCCTCTGAGAAGCTCATGTTCCACACAGTTCAGCCAAGCAGGTCTTTTTGTCATTCGCTAATGTCGAATGTCCATATCATATTGGAAGAAAATCCGCAGATGACAAGCTATATTTCGAATGTAGCATAGAGGAGAATGCTGTACCTAGAGTATGGTGTAAGTAGCAACATAGGATGTTTTTTGGTCGGTTCGTCATTCTAGTTACCGATTTTATAATCTCATGAAGGAATGCTAGAAAATTTCAGCCATTTTCTACAATATTTTTCGTTGGTAGACAAGAGGTTGCGTTTTGCGCAACATTTGTAAATATTACGTTTTCTACACATTTAAGTCTGTATAACACAGTAAAACCATTCGGAATATATTGTTAATTCTTCAGGCACAGAATTTTGTGGTTCACATAACATGTGGACAGCTAAACCATACTTCTTCCCTCGTGCTGCAACTTGTTCCTTGGAACAGAAGAAGGCCTTTTACCATGAAACGTTTGACTGCAAACTGAAATATGGTTCTTTAATGTGTTAAGCATTTTACCTGTCTCCAAAATAGACATTTGTCTTAGTTTCCAATAGCTTCTGTTTCAAAATGAGTTCAACTTATAACTAGTTTTTGATGATACTTCTGCCTAATTTGTTTTTTCATCATTTTGGTGTGTTGTAGAGTAACAATGTAGCAGGGTGACTATTAAATACAGTACAAACAAGATATTATCGACTGAATATATTTACCTGTGTACGACTATGTGACCATGTTGTACCTTTCGTGTTTCGGAATGAAGCGCCAAGAACCACTCGTCCACATAGTCCGGCTCTGACCAAGCCGCTTGGGGCCAGCTGATGTGTTTACAAATACAGGAGAGGCTCTGCACGCGATGTCGCACTGTTAGGAAAGGCACTCGCGTCCCTGCCCTAACAAATACGTTCGCCGTACGTAGCATATTGATTTCTGCGGTTACCTTCCTCATTATGCCTTGTCTGTTAGCCACTTCCAAATCTACCCAAACGCCGCTGCGCTCGGTCGTTAAGTGACTGCCATAGGCCATTGCATTGTCCGCGGTAATGCCTGAAATTTGGTTCTTTCGACACACTCTTGGCACTGTGGATCTCGAAATACTGAATACTGAATTCCCTAACGATTTCAGAAATGGGATGTCCTATCAGTCTACCTCTAAGTACCATTCCGGTTCAAAGTCTGCTAATTTATGTCGTACAGGCAGGACCACTTTTCACATGAATCACCTGAGTAAAAACGACGGTTCCACTAACTTACTCACTTATAGCACGGAATGCTCATCGAGTTCGACGTGGCAGGTGTCTAAGCAGCGAAGCCCTGGTAGGCACTGGTGGTATCGATGGCCTCTGGGACGGATTGTCCTCAGGCTACTTCCGAGGTTTCTCGAAGTAGGCGATGGCAGCTGCGTCCTCTGGGACAGGTTTTCTTCTGCCGGAACGCCTCCTTCAGCCACTTCTCGATTACCTGTTAGATGTGCTCCCAGTCGTCGGGAGTGATGATGGGGAGGGCGTTCATCGCCCGTAGCTCCTTCCGAGACACCACTTTGCGACGTGCCGGGGCTAGCAGCGTATTTAACACTAAATTCTTCTAGAATCTACATATGTAAATGATGCTCTTAGCCTCTTCTAACACCGACTTTTGCTGTTGCACATGGATTTAAAAGATACGCAAACTGACTGTAATCGACCCTGCAAGGGAAGTAGAAAAGAGTTTGGCACCTGCAATAATTTAATTTGATAAATAAGTTAAATAAAGGAAGGTTTCATTGACGTAGTGAGAAATGATAGGGTTGCTCTATCGATTAACAGAATGAAAGTTTTGTCCAAAATAACAATATGATTTATTAAGACTAAACAGAAAATAATAAACAAAAATACATGAAACTTTTACAATATATCAAATTGGATCAAATTGGATACTCAAATAAATGCCGTGAAGATGAAATTGTCCATAAACTAGATTGTGACATTTATGACGAAGTGGTATGTGGAGCCAATCCCTTCCAACTCAAATGTTAAGAGAAAAACACACAACCAACCCAACATTAACTGCTGCTACAGTAGTGAGAACTTAGACAATGAACACCCAAGACAGAACAAAGTTAGAAAAAGACGAACAGGCGCGCTCTGCTGAGCAGTGCAAATTGCCTAATCTGCCGGTGCTGCGGACATACAGTACCAAGCTGTCTTCTTAACTGCAAGGACGCGATCTCGTGTACTGGAAGCGATGGCTGGTTGCTTCGACGTCCAGTCGTGGTGATGATAATGTCGCGAGTAGAGCCCGAAACAATTTGTCCTGGTCTGGTTATTCCAGACTAAAGACTTCCTATCAATACAAATGCGCCTAGCAGGGAGACGAAGACGGCTCGCCACACAATCACTGACGCTACAGTGATTGATTTTAACAAGCTCAGTCACACATTAACTCTGATACAGTCAACTTTAGTCAAAAGTGCCCAAGACAGACAACGTAGGCCGCTTGTAAGCAGAACGCTCAATTGCCAACTGTACACGGAAAGTTACGTTGAAGTCGAGACTTCAAATAAACGTATATCAGACAGCCAACGGAAGGCTGGCTGTCCAGAGCAGCGAGACCTCAGTCTTGTAACCTACTCCGACCGAAAGGCGAGAGCCGACTACCACAAGAGCACCCATACAAACCGAACACAGAACATCCCCGCCCCCACGACAGTGGCCGTGGTCAAACGTTCCAATCATCAACTCGTAAACCGGCGAAAAATTCCACTCTATTGCCGAAGCACTACCATTCCACCAATGGAGATTTTTGGTGCCAATTTCTGCCTGATTTTGCTACGTCACGGAGCTATGTCCTGAGCAAACCAATCACAGTTACGATTTGGCAGAAAACGCAGAAAGTGTTTTCGCTAAGTTTCTGCGAAGTAACGGAATCTCTAGCCCAGCCGCTCCTTCAGGCTCCTGCGGGCGTGTCTCCGCCGCTATACTGACAATGTCGGCGTCTGGAAACCATTCACTCGACTCCCTCACACCCGTCGGCTTAACCCTTTCAAGATCAGCAGAGGCCGCCTGTCACTGAACCACCCGGGTGACGAGAGACGCTGCGTGGGAAGTCCGCGTTTGAAGGAATAGAAACTTTTCACCGCATGCAGTTAGAGAGGAAAATCGAATTACTCAGAGTAATATACACTCCTGGAAATGGAAAAAAGAACACATTGACACCGGTGTGTTAGACCCACCATACTTGCTCCGGACACTGCGAGAGGGCTGTACAAGCAATGATCACACGCACGGCACAGCTGACACACCAGGAACCGCGGTGTTGGCCGTCGAATGGCGCTAGCTGCGCAGCATTTATGCACCGCCGCCGTCAGTGTCAGCCAGTTTGCCGTGGCATACGGAGCTCCATCGCAGTCTTTAACACTGGTAGCATGCCGCGACAGCGTGGACGTGAACCGTATGTGCAGTTGACGGACTTTGAGCGAGGGCGTATAGTGGGCATGCGGGAGGCCGGGTGGACGTACCGCCGAATTGCTCAATACGTGGGGCGCGAGGTCTCCACAGTACATCGATGTTGTCGCCAGTGGTCGGCGGAAGGTGCACGTGCCCGTCGACCTGTGACCGGACCGCAGCGACGCACGGATGCACGCCAAGACCGTAGGATCCTACGCAGTGCCGTAGGGGACCGCACCGCCACTTCCCAGCAAATTAGGGACACTGTTGCTCCTGGGGTATCGGCGAGGACCATTCGCAACAGTCTCCATGAAGCTGGGCTACGGTCCCGCACACCGTTAGGCCGTCTTCCGCTCAGGTCCCAACATCGTGCAGCCCGCCTCCAGTGGTGTCGCGACAGGCGTGAATGGAGGGACGAATGGAGACGTGTCGTCTTCAGCGATGAGAGTCGCTTCTGCCTTGGTGCCAATGATGGTCGTATGCGTGTTTGGCGCCGTGCAGGTGAGCGCCACAATCAGGACTGCATACGACCGAGGCACACAGGGCCAACACCCGGCACCATGGTGTGGGGAGCGATCTCCTACACTGGCCGTACACCTCTGGTGATCGTCGAGGCGACACTGAATAGTGCATGGTACATCCAAACCGTCATCGAACCCATCGTTCTACCATTCCTAGACCGGCAAGGGAACTTGCTGTTCCAACAGGACAATGCACGTCCGCATGTATCCCGTGCCACCCAACGTGCTCTAGAAGGTGTAAGTCAACTACCCTGGCCAGCAAGATCTCCGGATCTGTCCCCCATTGAGCATGTTTGGGACTGGATGAAGCGTCGCCCCACGCGGTCTGCACGTCCAGCACGAACGCTGGTCCAACTGAGGCGCCAGGTGGAAATGGCATGGCAAGCCGTTCCACAGGACTACATCAAGCATCTCTACGATCGTCTCCATGGGAGAATAGCAGCCTGCATTGCTGCGAAAGTTGGATATACACTGTACTAGTGCCGACATTGTGCATGCTCTGTTGCCTGTGTCTATGTGCCAGTGGTTCTGTCAGTGTGATCATGTGATGTATCTGACCCCAGGAATGTGTCAATAAAGTTTCCCCTTCCTGGGACAATGAATTCGCGGTGTTCTTATTTCAATTTCCAGGAGTGTAGAAATATGAGAGGATGGCTTCTGCCACCTCTCAATTTCATGCAACAGACTACGAGTGTGGCGGAGATCGCACAGGCGGTGGGGAAGGGGAGGCTTGGGCACGTGTGGCGGCGTAAAACGGATATTGGTTGCCCCTATGAGGGTACGACCCATCCGCAATGAACGCCGCGATCGTCTTAAGGAAGGGCTGCACAATGCGTTCTTAAGGGCAGCTCCTCCTCATCTATAGGCTCTTCCTCGACATGGGAGGTGACTGACGGCGGCGTTTTCCCAGTTAGTGGGACTGCCGCCACAGTGGGAGGCAGTCCAGGTGACATGACGCCAATCAGCGTCTACGTGGTGGCGTCCACCCCCATCGGGCGCGGGTACCTTCTTCTTGAGAGCTCGCAGCTCCTCACGCAGCTGCTGGAGCTGGCGATGGACTGCCACGAGCTCTTCCTTAAGCGTGGCACGTTCGGCCGCAAAGGCGGCTTGGAAGCCGGCCATGGCGTCACAGCGCAGGTCAACAAACAGTCGCTAACTATGGCAGGCTGCCGTACACGCTTCTGTTAAAAAATAAATGGCCCTGTGCACTATGGTACTTAACTTCTGAGGTCATCAGTCCCCAGGCAAACAGCGGCTCGCACCCTTCGCCAGAGAGGGGGGGGGGGGGGGGGGGAGGCCTGGTCGTCGTGGCACCAGACACCGCCGCAGGGCGTGTCCCGGCAGGCTGGCGGCGAAACTCCTTGAGATAGCCGCAGCTACGCGAATTGGCGGCTTGTGAGCCACCGCGGTTGGCGCATCTGCTGGCCACTCCTCGTGACTTGGGGCAACTGCGCGTGTCGTGACCTGCCGCACACTTTAAGCACGCGACGGCGTTCTTGCAAACACCCGCAGTGTTCCCCAACTGCTGGCACCTGTAGCATTGCACGATCTTGCGTTTCCGCTGAGTGCGTTTCAGCTGTCGTCGGCGGCCGCTGTTGCTCCCAACCGTGTTGATGATAAGCCCCAATGCGGCTGCCATCTGCTTTCCCTTGCGTCCAGCCATGGCGTTGGGCTAGTGGCGTTGGCGTGCGCGAGCGACGGTAACGAAGTGAGCCGCACCGAGTCGAGCAGCGGAGTGCGTTGCGTAAAACGACAGTTCCACCAATGCCTGCCCTTTTGTATCTTGTGTACGAGATACTACCGGCATATGTGCATATCGCTATCCCACGTCTTATGGTCACCTCTAAGTATAATTGTCGAATCGGTACTACACACGGAAAACTAACCGGATGGTAAACTAGTAATCAAGACTGTCAAAGAACACGGTAAAGTCTGAATTTCTCTTGGTGTAGCATGTGACACTGGGTATAAAACGGTGACAGTCTGGATCAGTGCTGCTGGGTGTAGTAAAGAGCCATCCTGCGAAGCAAATTGGGTGCATGCCAGGCAAACAGCAACGTACAGTTTTGAGGATTTATCAACAATAGTAGCCAGCTAGAATGTACAGAAATTCGCGTCATACTCGCAGATGGCAGCCACGACCGATCAATCTAGCTGACTTCTGCCTCAACTTGTAGATACAGGTCACTTTGCTGGAATGCAAAAATTGTTGCATTATCAGAAATGACTGTTCTGTCGAGTTCGATCTTTTCTAGTATTGTTTGTTTTGCTTTATGAAGCTACCATAGTTAAGCTTCGTTTTACTTTTTCCTTATATTGTAGAGGCTACATTATCGATCCTGTGCAAATCAGTAACTCTGGTTTGCTGAAAGGTTTCGTGTAGCGCTGGAGTTTCCGTTGAGTTTTAGCAATTGTCTTGCTGCTCCCTACAATGTGGTAACATGGCAGCTTTCCTGCGCGATAGCGTGCGCTGAGCAGTCGTTCCGAAGCTGCGACAGGACATGCAAGCCGAACTGTGTGCATGGTACTTGTATATAATTGGCTAAACAAAACAGGGACCGATGACCTAGCAATTTGGTCCCCTCCCTCTCTTTTAAACCAACCAAGCGAACACAACATAACAAATGATAGCTTATATTATGTAAAATACCAAGTCTCATTTTTTTCGTTTTTGTGGTGTTTATGAACGCTCGGTATGTTTACCTTTCGTCACACGACACACATGTATACGGTAGTCCGGTATGATAAGAACCGCTGCTGCGATGCGGTATTGAAGTCTCAGAGATTCTGTGGTAGAAGACGAACCTAAATCGCAAGGGATAAAATAATAATTAAATCATCACCTTAAGCTGTCGACGAGTTTTGATGTACATGAACGGAGGCAGTTGAAAATATGTGCCCCGACCGGGACTCGACCCCAGGATCACCTGCTTACGTGGCAGACGCTCTATCCATAATTTTTTAATCTCATTTTGTTCTATATTGTTCGTTGAATTTGATCGTGGCGGACATTCGATGATACCCGTTCAGGTTGTTCGTTGATCCGTTCACTCAGTTTTTCTTTATTACAGAGGGTAGCTAAACCCTCTGACAGAACACGCCAAGCTACCGCTCCTGCAGAATTTTGCTGTTGCCGATATTCGAACCCGTGTCCCAAGTTCAAAACCAGACATGCTGCGTATTACACCACCCTCAAGCTCGTATCCAACTGAGCCACCAATGGCACAGAGGATAGAGCGACTGCAGGGACTTACCCCTTGCTTGCTCCCCGTGAGACCCACATCCCCAATTTTTTGTTTTGTTCACACACTACATTCGTAGTTCCCCTGCCCATTACACTAATTACTCGCGGCAGACAATCTTGCCGAGTGCCGTAAGAGATCAGGCAATGCGGGTGCATCCGCACAGAAGAAGAAGGTTAATGGTCAATTAGCCGTAACTATATGGAGATGGTATCTGTCTTTTCGGGCATGTCAGAAAGAACAGATACCATCTTCATACAAGGGGTAAAGTCTGGCAGTCGTAGTGGACGTTAGAGATGTATGTCAATGGCCGCGAAGTGGCCTATTCAGTGACGCGACAACGTCCCATTCTGGTCATACTGTATGCTACTGTGGAAATGTGGAGGGGTGCCATCTTGTTGAAAAATGAAGTACCTGCTTTCAGTTCCAAATTGCTGCATTACTTACACTCGGCATTTCTCTGGCTCCGGTATGTGTTCGACAGTGGCATGTGGATTGTCTGGCCTCACACGCTTGTGTTACGTCGGTTGACGTCCCTCGAAAGGCGATTAGCGGCGGTGTCACTTCACATTAATTTTTTTGCGAAGATGTCATTTTCGAGATGGTTCAGCATATCAGTGCGGAACTGCAGACAGCAAAATTCGTCGTCAAATCTTTGAGCTTGCAGGTGCTGCAATTTCTGCAGCTTCAGTCTTAATCACTTACGAGGGATATTCCGCACTGTTTGGTGAGGGATGTTCAACTCTTCACCAGCTCGATAGGTGTACTACGTGGGAATTTTCAGATTCGCGTCCCTCACGCAGTTCACTGTATCTTCTGGCATATCCGATCGGTGCGAAAGTTTTGCATCGCACAGCTGTCCTCGAATTATTTGTGTCACTTCACTATGGTGCTACAAACTGGGGATGTCTTGTAAAACTTTCTGCAGAAAGCTCGTTGTACACACCCTACCGATTGGTACCTGGGGCTATTGTCTTTCTCTTAGGTAAGCCCACAGGAATAATCATGGAGCATTAAAAAGAGAGAACGTGGGGGCATAATCATTCACAGGCTAACGCAAGATTGTGCGGTGGCGCTCGACCCGGGTATAAGCTGGTTCGAATCCTGCTGATTGAAAAGTTTTCACTGGCAGTATTTGTCCAGCAAGAGAAGGAATGGTAGTGCGAGAAGTTCCTGATCATCAGGCTTTGCGCCAATGTTCTGGTTTATATACGAAACCTCGACGTAGTGCCTCATGAAGTGGGGGCACGTGACACTGTCGAAGGCGATCAGACCGTCGGATGTTGAATTTAAGCTAGGTGGCCCTCTTCGTGCTACACACGAGAAGTAGGTTATGTGTCGGCACCGGGTTTCACTCCCTCCGTTCTCATCATCATCATCATCATCATCATCATCATCATCATACGACACAAATATTACACTACCCCAGAACCCCCCCCCCCCCCCCACACACACACACACAGTACATATAATGTTATAGAGCTTGTTGTAAATAAATAAACAAAAGAGTCCCTTAAAGATGATTCGATCGCCAAACAGTTTAAGAAGTAGTCTTTTTATTGGATGTGAGAAAAGTGGCGCCGACTTACTGCGCACATGTGACATTATGTGCGTCAAGAAGCTAAATAAACTTCGTAATGGTGTTTTCATTCGCAACACAGTTCACTGTAGTTTGAAAGTAGATCGGAACCGCTGTTAGAGAATGTGATATGACTCACCACACTCCAATTTTCTGACAGTGCAAGGTGTTTTCATGACAGACATGCGGATTATTGGTTCAGGAAATTGTTGTGTTTTGCCTGTTCACGTATCTACTAACGTGAAGCTACGTTGCGTCAGTGAATAAAACAAGGTGCTGGAATTTCATCATGTCAACAAACGAGTGAAATAATGTATAATATGCCAGGTGCTTTCCTTATCCGGGGCCTTCAACTCCCCACGCTACGAACATACTATCCAAGAAAACTGTGACTTGAATGTCGATTTCTGAGCACCATCATACAAAATCTGAATCGGACATATAGTTTCTTCGAACGTTTTGAAAACGAACGCAGCATCACATTCCCCACTTCAGCCAGTTTAGCGTCCGGCGAAATGTGTGGCCTCTCGGCTTCGTTCTTGTCTGCAACTGATTCTCATTCCCAGTAATGGGCGATTAAGATCGTTATTTTGGAGGTTCCCTGCTGTTTTGGGGTGGCATTATGTGGGGCCGACGTCCGCTGCTAGTGGTCATGGAAGGCGCCGTAAGGACTGCACGATTTGTGAGTGCCATCCTCTGACAGACAGTGCAACCATATCGGCAGCATATTAGCGGCATTCGTCTTCATGGACAACAATTCGCGCCCCATTGTGCACATCTTGTGAATGACCACCTATAGGATAACGACAATGCCCGACTAGAGTGACCAGCATGTTCTCCAGACATGAACCCTATCGAACATGCCTTGGATGGGTTGAAAAGGACTGTTTATGGACGACGTGTCCCACCAACCACTCTGAGGGATCTACGCAGAATCACCATTGAGGAGTGGGACAATCTGGACCAAAAGTGCCTGGATGAACTTGTGGATACTATGCCACGACGAATACAGGCACGCATCAATGCAATAAGACATGCTGCTTGGTATTGGAGGTACAGGCGTGTACAGTAATCTGGACCACCACCTCTGAAGGTATCGCTGTATGGTGGTACAACATGCAATGTGTGGCTTTCATGAGCAATAAAAAGGGCAGAAATGGTGTTTATGTTGATCTCTATGCCAATTTTCGTGTACAGGTTCCAGAACTCTCGGAAACGAGGTGATGTAACCTTTTTTATGTGTATATTTCACATAAGGATGGAGACAATGAAATAACAGACACAGAGGTCCTCATAGAAGCCTGTAGACACGCAAAACTTAATTCTATTGGAAGCGTGATGCACTGCAAAAGTAAAATATATTTGAAAAAGGAGAAGGGATTCAGCAGTCAGTCCCTAATTTTAGACTGATTGCCAAATCCCTTTCCCTTTTTCAAGGCGATGGACAGATGTTTATAATTACCTAGCTCAATACGCCAATGGAATAGGTCGGAAAACGGAAATATCGGAACGAGCTACCCCCACAACACGCTGTGTAGCAGATTGTGGAGTATATATCGTCGTTGAAGAAGCAGTACCACAGCTCTGGGCCCTATTTCCAAAATAATTACAAAAGCGCGCACAGCTACAGGAACTTGTTTCTTACAGTTTGTTCACAACGTCGTGTGGCAGGGGAGGAAGGAAACTTAGCCCACCGACTTCCTGCACATGGGCTCAGCACATGTGCTGCCAAGGAGGGCAGAGAGCGCGCTTTCGTTACACAGTGTTTAATGGTTTGACGCGGCGTGGCAGGACAATCTCTTCGTGACGATTACTGTAGAAATGGGTACGGTACGTTACAGTTAGGGTTGCAACATCGCCTTTAAAAACACTGAAGTTGAGACATCGACATTTACACAAAAAACGTCGATGTTAAAAACATCGCTCTTAATAATGATGCAACCATAATTCTCGTAGGCATCGATGTTTTATAAATACTGAAAAAAGCACGCTGAAATGGTTTCACTTTTATGCAGTATAATAAAAGGACTTAGGTTGTGTTGTCAGAGATATTTTAAACATGTAGGAATTGGAAATAGTCATCAATTTCTTCATCAACGAACCTACATTATACGTACCTATTCTAACGTTAACTTACATTAGACGTAATGAAACTTACCGAAGCATTGATTAACTGTGTTCATATAGATTTGACTACTAAACAAAATAAGATGGATTTTGTAAAGAAAATTCATTCCTTAGCAGTCGGTGCAAGCTGCACCAAAATGTAACAAAGTTACTCGGATATCTTAAACTGGAATCTTTAGAAGCAAGGTGACGTCAGTCTTATGGAACCTTTTTACGTAAATTTATTTTTTTTGAATTTAATTATTTTGGTAGAGAATTTAGTCCCTAGAAGTTTGTTTGTTTCCTGCGTGATGGTTGCACTGGCCTCCTAACGAGAGCTTGCTTGGCAGAGATGTGGCGACTGTGGGAAGATACGTTTTTACAATTTTGGCAAGTTTTGGAAGAAATGACTTCACGTTTTCCTTGATTTAAATACGGTTTTTTTTATTGGTGTAACGGGAGACAACAGGCATTTGTGAACCTCACTTTCACTAATTCTTGCAGCAGGAACTGATGACTTGTTCCCCATGCTTTTGTTTGCCATCTGCTTGTGGTATTTCAAGATATCCTGTATGTGACTCATCGAACGGCTCGTTCTTGATTGTCGCACGTTAAATTTCCGTACATAATATTTAAGTAGCAGATCACCTTTGAATTTGACATGGCATCTTCTTAAGTCTTGGGTAAACAGTTTTTGCATTCGATTGCTCTAAGTCCGTGTCCACTGAAATTTCTTTTGTTGGTTTTTGAATGGTCTTAATAGTACCCGTATATCTTCCTCACATTCTAACTCGCTGTTAGAAGTCATTGGGGAGCCTCGAGTCTAGTATTGCCTTCACAACGTACACTACTACCTCCAGGAGTCGTTGTAACATATACAGTGCAAGCATGAACTCCATCTTGTGCGAAATTCAAGTACCGTTTTCTAAAATTTTTCCTTTTATTCCAATCCCTACCTCTCTTTTCCGTAGTTTACCAATGGCACTGGCGCTCCCTTCAGTGCATCTGTCAGTCTGTCGGACCACACTTATCAGCTCAATGCAATGATTTACATAATCAGTGGATTTAGTTACAACCGAGATCATCGTATGTACATAAAAAGGGATAATGTCTTTTTTTCGCCAAAAACGTTCAGACTGATCTTCATAATAGTGTTGTCATTATCTGTTATGACAGTTGTAACTTCTTCAGTTGCAGTACTCCACTCAGAGAAAATACATCCCAGTTTTTCAGTGATGAACAACAATCTGCGGTGTTGTCAGGAAAAACAGCTTATGTTTCGCTAAGTAGTTAAGAATTGTCTGGAAAGTTTGTAGTAATTCTCACAAATGATTTCTTTTGCATAGTTTATGTCCAATTATCTTAAGTAATGCAATAGTTTTCAGCGTTCTTTATGTCTGTCTTAAAAAGATTCCTTTGTGCCTGATATATACCGTGAATCCTGGCTCTGCTTATTTCTCTACTTAGCCCTTTGTACAATGGACATACCTCTTTCATCAGGTGTAAAAATCTTATTTTCTAGTGTGTAATGAGGTTTATTACCAACGATAATAAAATTCACTATAGCTTGCTCCACCTCGTATTTTTACGCTTGTTTTATTGTTTATGAAGTCAACGTCAGGTTGCGTAGTTTACCAGAATCACGAATGACTATGTCTGACGATCTACTAGAAACTGTATTTTTCTGCGAATGCGAAACTGACAAGTCATCACCAGTGCTGCACGATTTGGTCGAAGAACCGAGTCACACATCACTGTTTGGCGTTACTGGAGGATCGAACATTCCTTAAGTAACTACCATTAAGAATTACGGAAACCATTTCGAACTAATCAGTAATATTATAATGCCTTAACCTTTTTCTAGATGGTCCAGTTTCTTACCATAGCAGCTGCGAGGGTACGTTTACTAAATGACAACATCTTAGCGGAAGTTTTTAGACTCTCATTTCATATTATGCACACAGCTTGTCACCGGTTTTGTTAAAATAATTCTACATTTTACTTTTAACTGTCACCTGTAAAGAAATAAGGCAGCGTTACTGCTCGGTAATAATCGTTAATGTATCCCCACATAGCTAGCTACCACTGCGAAAACTACCATAATGTAACTTAAGTGTGATACTTAAAATATAACACAACACGAATTTGGGGAAAAAGCTGATAGCTTTAAAATATTACTTCGGCGTTAGAAATCCACGACAAATTGGCGTCCCAAAAATATTTCTCGAGAGAGAGAATTCTTTAATCCAAAACTGGAACTGTGCCACAAAACGGGAACGTCTGCCAACCGCAGGCGAAGTCACTAATTCTTTTGCGGAATGTACTGAAAACGACCTAAATAAACATATAGTTTTAGGATACTGGCTTCAAAATAAAAGCTGTTTGCTAAATTATAAACAGTTACTAAGATAATACACACACTATACTTGATAAAGAGGAACGCTACCGTTATAATTATTAAGATTAATTGTAAGACATAATAAACAACATTTATATTCTCTGTAACACGGAAAACGCCAGTGCAGCCCCGAAAATGGAAATTATTAACATTTAATTTGGACGCATTGATAACATATTGAAATTATTGGCAACGTAATCTTCATATTAAAACTCACTCGTTTTCATACCATGGTCTCTTTCAGTGCAGCATGGAGCGCGAGAGCAATGCAGGAGAGACTGCCTGTCATACTTCTCTTAGTACAGCCTGTGTGCAACGCTATCGCCGCAGACACCATAATTCATATCGGCATGTGTCGAGTGCAGTAGCCGATCATTGGCTGCCTTCGCAATCTAACAGTGTTTTAACACAATTTAATTTCATATTCGTTACTACTAATAAGAACAAACGTTCAAATACTGTACTTTCAGGAAACATTACTATTTTCGTCTGTCATTTATATCAAATCAGATGATCTCTGCGAAGTTGAAACCGTGTCTGTTATCAGCACAGAGCAAGATGAAAATTCTTTTCCCCCTACGTCTCATATCGAAAAGTGTTCAAATGTGTGTGAATTCCTATGGGACCAAACTGCTGACGTCATCGGTCCTTAGACTTACACACTACCTAAACTAACTTAAGCTAAAGACAACACGCACACCTATGCCCGAGGGAGGACTTGAAACTACAGCAGGAGTGGCCGCCCTAATCGTGTCATGGCGCCTCTAACCACGCGGCCACTTCGCGTGGCTCGTCTCCTGTTCTTGCGGTGGTTATTTTGCTGATTTCCCCGCTTCTTGCATTTTGAAAGGCGCTCGCCACTGAGCACACGGAGCATAACGTCCCATGGACACTGTACTCACGCGTATTGATTGAAATTATATAGTTTGTGGAAAAGATGTAGATCCATTACGAGTGTGGGGACATGTTTACTGCCACCTCTAAACCACTGTTGCTGCCGTACAAAAATACATCTCTGTAGAAATGCCATCCACCAAAGAATTTCACTGACTGATTTCTGTTTCATGGCGACTGTTAATAATGTATCAGAAAAATGATCTACAATAGCTTAAAATCTCATATATGATCTATTAGAGCCCAATGTTTAATATGGCCATTTTTTCAAACCGCCGCCTCCAAAATAATTGCTAGTATATAACCTAGAATTTATTATGAATTGAAATATAATCCTACTATAATTCGTCACACAATAACTGATAAGTTATTCCCCAACCGATCGTTAGAGTTTAGTCTACGGTATCTGTTTTTATTGAAATGACACATACGTAATTGACCCGTAACGAATTACCGTAATGCTGTCGAATCTTATGGCACACAAGCACGCCCATAGACATGGCAATCGACAATGAGAATTACATTATATCCAGTGACTGCAGCGCATAATTAAATTGAGACTGTTTGAAACAGATGATAATACTGTAACCTTCATATTTTACTTACCTACTACTTCCAGCGTACAAAACGCACGAGGACAGCAACCAATATAACAATGCACGAATTACGAGACTACGTGTCGACGGCCGAACATACACGAAAGGAATTAATGACCCATTGTATAACAGTGTCGATGTTTTTCGACTTTTCTCATCAAATATCGATGCTAGCCTCGTTGTGTAAAGATGAAATGTAGATGTTTGAAACATAAATATTTCTTTTGCATGCCTAGTTACCGTGCTGCCAGATCTCGATTCTTGGCGGTCATCGAACACAAAAGAACTAGTGGGCTGAAGTTGACATGATTTGCTCATCCGGAAGTAGGCACTCTGGTTCAAGACATTGTGAAGAGATAGTACGTATCTGTCAGTGTATTGGAATGCCCGTTACTTCAAAGTACCGCATGAAAATGGACTTTTCTTTCGATGCTAAAAGCAGCGAGCTATAGCACTAATGGACGACATTCCGCAGGTGTTCCTCCGTTTCGCTACAGTCTTCTGACGTTCCACTTCCTTATACTGGTAGGCAACAACTTTGCAAACAGCCCTACAAATCTTCTAACAGTCAAGTTTCTTTTGAAGTTCAGTTAAACACTACTTTTTGCCTAAGTCTTTCAGCTTCATTTTCATTGTAAAGAACTGAAATTAGGTTAATTGGCGAAAATTTGCAGTAACTGGTCAACACGGCGAAATGAGAAAAATCAGAAGGGCCATTTAGCAATATTAGTTCTTGAACAACAACATACTGAGGTGACAAAAGTCATGCGACACCTCTTACTATCGTGTCGGACTCCTTCCACACGGCGTAGTGCAGAACTCGACGTTGCATGGACTCAATAAGTCGTTGGGCGTTCCTTGCAGAAATAATGACCCTTGCTGTCCCTACAGCCATCAATACTTGCGCAAGTGTGGCCACTGCAGAATTTTGTGCGCAAACTGACCTCTCGGTTATGTCCCATAAATTTTCGATGGGATTGATGTGGGACGATCTGTGTCGCCAATTCATTTGCTAGAATTATTCAGAATGTTGTTCAATCCAATTGCGAATAGCTGTGGGCCAGTGACACAGCGCGTTATCATTCATAAAAATTCCATCTTCTTACGGAACATGAGTCTATTAATGACTGCGAATGGTCTCCAGGTACCCGAACAAAACCATTTCTGGTCAGTGACCCGTTCAGCTGGACCAGTGGATCCAGTATATTCCATATGAACACAGCCCGCACCATTATGGAGCCACTGACAGGTTGCGCAGTGTCTTGCTGACAACCTGTGTCCATGGCTTCGTCGGGTATGCGCCACACTCGAACCCTACAATCAACTGTTACCAACTGAAACCCTGATTAGTATATCAGGGCACGCTTTTCCAGTCGTCTGCAGTCCATCCGATATGGTCACGAGCCTAGGGGAGGCGCTTCAGTCGATATCGTGCTGTTAGCAAAGCCACAAATGTCTGTCGTCTGCTGCCGTAGCCTATAAACGCCAGGTTTAGCCGCACTGTGCTAACTAATTCGTTCGTCGTACGTCCCACATTAATTTCTCCAGTGTTGCTTCTCTGTCAGCACTGACAACTTTACGCAAATGCTGCTGCTCTCGGTCGTTAGGTGAAGACCTTCGGCCCTGCGTTGTTCATGGTGAGGGGTAATGTCTGAAATTTGGTATTCTCAGCTGGAACTAGGAATACTGAATTCCAGCACGATTTCCGAAATGGAATATCCCATGCATCGGGCTCCAGCTACCATTCTGCGTTCAGTGTTTGTTAATTTCTTTCGTATGGCCACAAATATATCAGAAACCCAATTTAATTTGAAACGAATGATCCCTCGGTAACTATTACTTTTAGCCTCATGACCAGACTTCAACACTTCCAAGAGCGCCTTCGTCAGAATTAAAACAATTAAAATGGCGTGTAACATATTTACAAATTTATAGGAAATTTTTTTTATATAAAAGGTGTAAGTGCTGACTAACAATAAAAGGCAGAGGCGGTACTTAAATGTCACATACGAAATAATTAACAGGTCAGAAGGGTTTTAGTCACAAAAACATAAAAAGGAATGCGTGAAGGCGAGCCACTACGGGCTTCTCGTACCTGTACAGGCACAGGTTGCAACAAAACCTTTTCACCTAAATCACCCGAATACAAATAATAGCTCTGCCAATGTACTGCCCTTTTATACAAGATGCTTTCGCCATCTCTACATGTACATATTGCTGACCCATGACTTTAGTCTCTGCAGTCTGTAGATGAAGGTTCTTCTGCGATTAGTAGTTATTATCTTGTTTGTTAGGATGCCATCAGTTTATCTGTAACGTAAGAATGACGTCTCCTCTGGCCTTATTATGCGTAACAAAATCGGAATTCAAAAGAAGCAGAGAATTTCTAGAAAACAGTGTAACTATGCAGATCGTAAGCGGACACTGTCGTTACGTGCCAAGATATTCAAATGAGCGCGTGTATACGGAATGAGGTGGTCACGGTGCGCTGTAAGGGCCTGACAGCTTAAGCCCCTTTGTTTTATGGAGGACATGAAGAGCTCGGCGCGAAATAAGCTTTAGGAAAAGAGAGAACACACGCCCGCAGGCAGTGCGAGGGGTGCCGCGTCCCTGAGGGAGACGGATGCGCGCGCATCGTATTAGAATAAGTCCCGTCCTTACGGGGCTCCACGGCGGCCGCGGATACGAAAACAAATGAGGGGAATTTTTCAGCGGGCGAGATTCCGGCGTGGCTGCGGCTGCCCGGGGGTGGGCAGTTAACCCGCGCTGCGCCGCCGCCCCGGGGGGCCGTAACGGCGGCTCGGCCTGAATATTCATACTGGGTGCCGGGGGCGGCGGAACGGAGGAGGCCGGCAGCGGGCGGGAGCGCTCACCTGCCGGAGCACGTGGTCTGGGGCGCGGAAGCCGGGTCACAGCCGCTGGTTGCCTACTTTAAATACATTAACGTTATTAAAAATAGAAAAACGTCATTAGCACAGTGCTGTTTATCACAATAAGAGCAACATACTTTACTTCCCATTCCAGCTGTATTTTATTTCTTACAGTAAACTCATAGAAGTCTGACTAAAAATTGAAGATTGAACAGCTCTTGTGACGGTGGAAGTCACGTTGTCCGGAAAACGCATCTGTCATACAGAATACAAGGCTGCGGCAACAACGGCACTGAGGAAGGTCGACAGACTTCTTCGCCAGAAGTCGCGCTATAACAGCATATGACGTTGTTGGATGGGAGAACACAAAGGGCAAGTACAATCACCTGAGGGGTGATCTTCTACTAGTCTTCACACATAATGCCAACTTTCCTTCTCGAACAGTGGGAGTTGTAAGTTGAAGTGTATATGGTAATAGTAGACGACTGTAATAGGTATGTGTTTGCGGTGTCATTTTTGTGTCAGATGATGATGAGAGGAGGGTGAATAGCACCAGGGATGCTGCGAGTTTAACGTCCCCATCCGACGGACGAGTCACAGCACAGAAGTCTGAAATTTAATCCAGGAGATTGGCGCAAAGGCCGTTGATCGGGGACTTCCCATCACCATCCCTCGTCCTCTTTCTTGTAAAGGCAAAGGGGCAGCAACCAACAATACATGGCGCATCCAGTTGGATGTACGTGCAAGTGTTGGCCGTCCCAAACGTTCCTTAACCTCAGTCATATGCCGAGAACCAGTGTATTTACTGAGGCAAGGACTGTGGAAAGTTACCCGGTAAATGTGGCTGAGAGCTTGGCCGCAGTGCACCAGCATTCCTTCACCACCTCTCAGCAGGGTGGATGCTACGATGTGTCTCTGTTTCGGGAGAAATCTTGCATTATGGGGCTTGCTATAAAAATGACACGAAACGCGTGTGAATTAACAATATCTGTTAGAAAAGAATGCGGAGAAAACCACATATTCTTTCTTGAGTTACTGGATCAACCAGACTAGTATTCTAAATTTACAACAATGAAGAGAGAAAAGTTTCATTATAGCCTAGAGGCGATTCGTCGTTAAATTGTGTGGCGTATGTAACTGTCAGGGTAGAAAGAGGCTGGCGCTTATTTGTGCGCAAATCCTTAACAATATCTTAGTGTATTTATTAAGCAATTTCATTAATTCAAAACGAATACAAAACGTAATTCAAGCAAAGTTTTCAGCACCCAGTTAACGAAAATGGAAAACTTAATAACTAACACAACAGATCATACGACAAAACAATTTTCCCCTTTGAGTTTCACCAACTTTACAATAAAGGGTACAAGAAATATTGTACCGCAAATGATTACATAAAATTAAAAAGAGAAAAAGGGAACAGGCAATAATCACTCTTCGACAGAATAAAAGAGCCTAAAATAAGCTGACACCTTAAGTAACATTGAACAAGCAATTAACACAAGAGTGAAAATCAGCAATAGAATGTACCACATGTTACGTTTTACTGGGCACAAGAAATGAGAAGAACCAAACAGCGAGTGCTACTAATAAGGGGCGGCCTGGGTGGCCGAGAGGTTCGAGGCGCTACAGTCTTGATCCACGCGACCGCTATGGTCGCAGGTTCGAATCCAGCCTTGGGCATGGATGTGTGTGATGTTCTTAGGTTAGTTAGGTTTAAGTTGTTCTAAGTTCTAGGGGACTGATGACCTTAGAAGTTAAGTCCCATAGTGCTCAGAGCCATTTGAACCATTTTTTTACTAATAAGGAGGGACTATAATTTCACTGAATACAACAACATTAAAACTTAATTTTGACAACACAGATACAGTTGTCTGCTGTACGAGACTGGACTGATCATAACCATCAAAATTTCCTTTGACTATATTAGCTCCAAAAGGACCACAACACATAAATCCTGGCGACGCCACATTTCCTGGATCTACGAAGACAAGCACCATCTACTGTTTCAAACCAAATCTATGCGCCATGGCGTCCTGTTTCACCATGTCCTTCTGGCTGCTCTGTCAGTAAGTTGCTAGGTATTTCACCTTCTAGCTGGCTCCCTTGATACTCCTCTATGCTGCGACTGCCTCAGACAATGACAGTAGCGGCCCAGTCGCTTATATCACAGCCTTGTCATTGGGCCTGACATGCTGGGACATCAACCTTGTCGAGCGTGCTATAGATTGCCAGGAAATGGAAGAAAATACTTGCTGTTGCTGCCCGCAAGCCACCAGCAACTCTTACGAATGATACGTGAATGAAAAGAATTTTAATACTGTAGAAACTGAATTATGTTTTACAATTGATTGCATGGTGTTTAAAAAAATACTCCTCTTTCGATGAAATCAAAGAATAGTATTAAGATGAAATTTCAACCTGGTACAATTTACAATTGTGTCATTAATTATTCCCATTCATAAGTGAGGTTTGTCCAATGTGTACTTGTCAGTGGGATGTGCAGTGCTCACCTGAACTGTGGTGGTCGATCTCTGGCACCGCCATGATGGGGCTATGAGTGTAGACTTTTGCTGGGCTTCTTTTTAGATATTGTCTTCTAAGTTAGTGTACGAGTATTTCTTCCTTTCTTGTCATTCCTTTACGACTAGCAAAATTCATTATGGTACGTTGGTATATTGTTTTGCAGCCTCCGTATTGTTGTAAAGCTTAAGATGTTCATAGCATCAGAGGATTTTCGTCTTAGCTATATTGTACTACACATTACGGTTTGTATATTTATGATTTGGGTGGTAGTTATTTTTCTTGTGCTCTGAATTGTTTGAGTTTTGTTGTCAATAAATGCATTTCAAGCTTGTCCAGGGCTTACGATCACTCAAGACCCAGCCACTTTCAGCTGCCACCATTTCTTGCGCTACATAAATAGCGATCCCAGAATACAAATTCCGGAATACATCCTTCTACACTGTATTAAACTTAACAATTTCTGATAATCTATGTTTTTTATTTGAATTCTGTCAACCACCAAACGCCGTCCGAAGTCTGTGCGTTCGGCTTTGAGATCAGTTTCAATTGCACTGCGGTCATGCGCGTACTGTAGTACTGATTTCAAAACATCTGAGATCTTCGGTCGATGTCGATCGTCGGGGGATTCCCCAGGATGTTGATGCTCCTGTGACCATAGAATGACTTTCTCGTGCTACACAACATTAAAGCGTGTAATGTTTTACGTAGATTCTTCTTGTATGCGTTCCTTGTGTTACAATAATTACTAAATTTTGTATTCCGTATATTGCAGACGCTTTTAGTATATCTGCGCACTGAAACGGCACTGATTCGATTCAAAAGACGCTCTGCGGAAGAGCCGGCATAATATGGGAAACAGTCCATAGGAGCTCCTTGTGGCGTGGACGGGTAACCAGTGTGAGGGCAGGCCTGCTTGCTTCAGTTGTAAGCGAACTATGCCTTAGATGCTATTCTGTAGCGTACTTTATTGCCACTACCAATTATTCTAGCTCCAAAAATGAGCCGTGAGCTGGTTAACTAATCAATAATATGTCTGTCTTTGATTCCGAACTTACTTTTACCCCAGCATAACTGATTACTCTTTTTTCCCATCAGACATTATCCACGTTTCCTATCTCCCAGCTGACGCAGTCTACCAACATTTTTCCTTTTGCGAACTAACTAAGCCATAATTAAGTGCTCTTATACAATTTTACATTAACATTTTCTTCATTCAAAATTGTTACTATTAGTTTATTACTATTGATACTATTAGTAGCATCAGTTCTATTACTGATACTAACGCTGAGCAAGTATTGTTGTTATTAATCATTTTAATTATTTTACTGACACTGGAATTACTAGAATATAAATGCAATCAAATCAATATTTAATTACTGTTATTATAGTTATTATCTTTTATAATGCTATAATCATTATGATAATTTAATTCTAGCGCAAAACCTTTTTTCTTTGTGTAAATTCCAGAACGTTAGTAGATAAGATCTAAAGACTCTAGTATAATCAGGAAAGACAGACAAAGGAATCTAAACAATTCATCGGCATGTTGTAAGTACCACTAAAGCTGAAAATTGCCTGTTCATTCGGCAGTATAAATTCTTCTCATTATATTTTGCTTTTACTAGTTCCTTGCAACACTTTACGCTCATTTGCTTGTCTCAGCCTCAGTTAACGGATATGAACAGTGAGAGAAACCTCTTTCCACGTTCGCTGGATGCAATTTCGCGTGTTTCGGGAGTCAGTTTCCTTCGAGCAATGGCAAAGATTTGCATTTTGCAAGCCAAGAGACTGGTTTGGTTACAAACTTTATCCGAAATTTTCTTGCAAGTTCTACATCCGACTAAGGAGGAAGACTGCCTTTCTCCGGCGCCGATCAAAGAATGGGATTTAAATTACTTGCCGTGTTGAGGCTCATCTACAGTCGTTAGGCTAGTTCGGTACCGCTTGATGGCTATTACTCCGCGATTAGGTATGGGGCTGTATGCTTGCTCTTGGTAAAATAAATACTCGTAAGTTGCTCTTAATGACTGGTTATAATTAAATCACAGTGGTGGGGGGTGGGCTGTAATTACTTTGTAGCAATGAAACTTGTTGGGTAAAATAGTGCGCTAATACGCAACATACTTACGCTGGAAAACAACATAGTTTCAGTTGTGGCCAACAGGTCCAAATATGGGGCTGTACGCTCTTTGTATGACGGTGTTATGCCCGCGTTGTCTTTTTATAGTCATAACGTGTGTGAACAGTTTGGTTATCGAGGAGAGAGACGGTGCATTGTTAGTGAAAGTGTTTAATGCGAACGTCAGCAATTACAGTGCTGCGCCACCCCGGTGACCGAGCGGTTCTATGCGCTTCAGTCCGGAACCGCGCGACTGCTGCGGTCGAAAGTTTGAATCCTCCCTCGGACATGGATGTGTGTGATGTCCTTAGGTTGGTTAGGTTTCAGTAGTTCTAAGTTGTAGGGGACTGATGACCACAGAAGTTAAGTCCCATAGTGCTCAGAGCCATCTGAACCATATTTTACAGTGCTGCACTGAGCGTATCGCCGACTCAAATGTCTGATGAGAGGCGATGTCATTAACTGATGCAAGGAAGATGATCATAAAATGACAAAACACGACTGAGCTTGGTGCGGCACCTGGTGAAAGTTAATGGCGAGTTAGAACTAGTGCTCGTGAAATGTCGCGAGAATCGTCCATCCCATGGTCAACAGTACGGACCTTTTTCAGTGTCTTTTACGCAGTTAACCGTAAAAGATCCAGACGGTGCAGCAACTGAAACCTCATGATCCGCAGCAACGTTCTGAATATTTTCTTCGGTTCCTTTCACGAATCGAAGATGATGACAAGAAGAAGCGCAACATTTTTTGAATTGTCGGGGCACATTCTACACTACAACGTACAGTGAATAAATAGAACAGCCGAATTTGGGGTAATGTCAAAACACATGTTGTGTACAAAGAGCCACAGCACTCTCCGTATGTGGCTGAGTGGTGTGGATTCACAAGCAGTTTTATTCTCGCTCTTTGAAGAGAATATTCCCAACGGCTGTGAGGAGTACCATGACATCTGAACGTTTCGGGACTTCCTTGTACGGCATGCCATTCCTGCTTTGAAAGAGTATAGCAGTGTTGAAACCACTGTTCTATTGCAAGATGACCTAACGCCTCATGTTGCCCGCCCAGTGAAAGATCTGCTTAATACAACATTTTACGAACATTTTATGTCCGGAGGTTTGCAAGATGCATCGCCTGCAAGGTCACCTGATCTGAATCCATGTAACGTTTGGCTCTGAGGATATCTAAATAACGCGCTTTTCAGGGACACGTAAGGTCTCTACCCGACCTGAAGGCCAGTATACAGGAATACGTTGCTCAGATTCCGCCGGAAGTGCAGCGAGCAACTGTTGATGGCGTCGTTTTAATGACGTAGCAACTCGTCGACGTCTCCGACACTCATACTGAACAAATTATGTAAGCAGCGGTTAATAACAAAATTAACGTTATGTCTTTATTGCATGATTGATGTTTTCTGCCCATGTCCTATTCCTAATTCATTAACCCTTAACTACTCCAGTAGTACTGTATACTGTAGTGGGGTCTCGGGGTACCCCCATAAATTAAACGAAACTGTAATTTAAAGACATTTTATTTTGAATAGCACTTTTATCACTGAATAGTACAAAAGATTTTTACGTATTTGAGATAAGACTACAAACAATTTCGGTACACTGAAAATTGGTGATCAGGACAAACGTGTTTTGAGCATTTTTCACTTACTATTTTGATTTTCTTGTCCGTATTTCTTGCACACACGTAACATCTTGCTTTCCTCATGGGTTCTGGAACTGAAGATGTAGCGGCAAGAGGAGTACCACCAACAACAACATCCCTCACTGTCGGTTCACGATAAGGGGTAGGACATCTCGACGTTGTATATGGGGGTTTTACTAAATCCATTCCAAGCTTCTGAAGAAAGAAAGAAACAAGAAAAATGAATAAACATCTATCAATGCTCATAGTGGCTTGAAACACATCACGACCAGTTCCATCATTAGCAAAAAGTCCAGCAACATTTTCTTGATCTGATTTCGCTACTCCAGATAAATGAAGCAGACCTAGAAATGCTCTCAGTTCTACTATATCTATCCGCTTTATGAATGCTGGTTGAGGACCTCTGTATTTGTTGACACATCATGTATCTTGACGTTTGTATTGGCGAGTATTAGTTGTAATACATCTTCAGTAACGAACAATTCCAAAGCAGATAATATGTCAGTTAAATCAATCGTTTTTGCTTCACGTCTACTATATTGAGAGCACGGATACGAGTTGTAGGAGGAGCTTCTTTTCACCACTTGTAGCACTGTTTTTTTTCCAAAAAAAATATTTGTCAGAAGAAGACCTAATACAAGCCTCTTCATCTGATTCTTCATAACTACATTCTTATGTAACTTCCGAGGTGGAAGCATGGTCACTTAGTATACATCCATCCTCATCTGCTGTGCTCTCCTAATCAGATTGAAAAAGCGCAGGATCATTCACTATTCTTCCAAACTAGTCGTTTGTTCATAATTTCTATCAATTCATTCTTAAAAATAGTGCATACTAACTCACATAACCTTAAAATTTTACATTATCGCTGAAGGTTTGCTCTTTTCAAAGGGCTCTAAGATTTCATTCGCGTAAAACCACTAATTGAGGTAATGAAAAACAACTAACGCTAATACTCTGGTGGGGTATTCGGAGACCTCTTTCATTTTATCTCACAGAAAAAGTACCGGAAACACCACATGCAACACTCCGCGTTTGACGGCATCGCTTCACTGAGGACTACCAAGAACACATGCGACATCTGTTGTTCCGTTCACATACTATGTAATGTATTCATATCGCCTGGGGTTCTCCAGGATCACACTAGAACAGTTATGTATTAAATATGGAAACATTTATACACGTCTTTCGTCAACTCACAGCGCCTGATTTGTATTTCAAAAAATGGTTCAAATGGCTCTAAGCACTATGGGACTTAACATCTGAGGTGATCACTTCCCTAGACTTAGAACTGCTTAAACCTAACTAACCTCAGGACATCACACACATACGTGCCCGTGGCAGGACTCAAACCTGCGACCGTAGCAGCAGCGCGGTTCCAGGCTGAAGAGCCTAGAACCACTCGGTCACAACAGCCTGCGATTTGTATTTGGAGGTCAAAAGTGCAATTAATTTCTTCTCCGTGTATTGATTCCACTTTAATGCGTTAGAATATCTACGAAGTTGGGCTGCCATACGATAACTAAAGCCCCTGTTGGTCCTCTGTGTGTTGTTGCACTTTAATGGCAACCACCGGGTACTTCATTGAATGGAAGGTAATTATAACGCCATGTATTATTTTTTAATTAGTCTACTGTTAATTCAAAGTTGTCACCTTCAACTAAATTATGAAGTAGTGGTCGATTTGTTCAGTCTTGGACTGGGAAAGAGACGTTCAGTTACATCTCCTGCATTTGAATTTTGTATATGTTGCTATGAGGATTGACATCAGCTTACAAATCATTGACCTGTTTTAGGTATAATATATACACTTATCAGTCTACATCTGCCGGACTTATTTCAATCTATACCGCATCATTCTTTGTTACTAACGCAGAAGATAGTCAAAGTTGGATGGCTGCCATCTCGTAGTATATTGTGAATTGACGTCGCGGCCCGTGTACAATCTCTTTTATAGAAATCCACCTATTGAGTTTCAGTATAGAAGAATTAATAGTACGTGACTTCTGCTTGAATGTTTCAAGGTTTTAGATGCAGACAAGGTGGGTCGACGCGTGTTGTTTCGACGATTGCTACTGGTTAAATATTCTGAGGAGTGATCTCCCACATTATCAAGATGTTTTGTAGAAATGATAGTGACCAGTTATGTATTTGGTTCAGGTGGTTTGTTCTTTGTACCTTAAGTCAGTGATTACAAAACTGAGGAAACATCTTCAATTGTACTGCTTTACGTTAAGAACAAAAGGCTATCACTTGTTCTTGTCTATCACTGTCTTTATTAATTGTGTAGTATTCACAGTAGCCATGCAAACCGATATTCTCATTTGCGGTGGATTCTGAAAGGGCGTTGTGCCACTTAACGTGCCAGGTAGCGTTAACGAATTGTTTCTGGGGCGCAAGAATTATACTTCTATTTAGCTTATTGGTTTCAGGAGTAAGCACTACGACACATGCCTTTCCCAGTCGCATGTTTAACATTAAAACTTTTTACGTATCTCATAGTTTGTAATAGATTACAGATACAAAATTGCACTGAGTTAATACCAACAAAACGAAACCCTTACAGAAAAACATGCTATTATTGTTTATGTTAGAAGTTCCTATATGTCGGATGACTCAGTATGCTGAAGCATTTTGTGCACGAACCCTACTCGATAGTACTATCGCTATTTCTGTCTCCATCCTTTTTTGTCTGACGAGCATTGTGTTGTTTTAACTGGATGTTCACAGACCGTGAAGCATGGACTGCGTTTTCATGTTCGTAGAAATGAAAGAAGAAGCGTTACAGGCACTCTGTAATGTTTCACACGTTAAGAACATAGAGAAACATGATACACTGTTAGAAACGTGCAATTTGGAGATCGAAAACATGATACACTGCGAAATACGTATAATTGGAGATCGAGGAATACCCATGAGTATCACGCTTCGTCAGCAAAATTACTTTATTTCTGGCATCTGGGAAACGATATTGCATATTTTGTAGATGTGAACGCTGATGGACAACAGAGAAGCGGGCTCATGATCTTGGAAACTTTTAAAGTGGAATGCGTTTGGTAATATAAATACGTTACCAAATACTGTAGTCAGCGACAACACACGGAATCGGTAAAAGTATCAGTTTGTGAACGCAATTCGGGCCAAATTAGAAAACACTTGATTTTGTTCTGGTTCTTAAGAGAAAAGAAATTTTGTGGACTACATTGTGTTGGTTAATTCTGTTGAATAAAAAGGCAGACCGACATATTATTGTATGATTACACGATTGCTGAACAATAACTGAAAGTAATAACATTCTTAAAATATTTGTGAGTATACATACGGAGCAATTTTAAGTGGAACGGCTACATAAAAGTAATCAACAGTAAGACAGATGGAAGACATACAGGATGGCTATAATTAAACATTAGCTGCCTCAGAGGGCCCCTAAGCAAACCGAGTAATTGTGGAACACTTGTAAGGACACGCGGAAGCGATTAACGAATAGGGTAACTGAAGGTCATAGCGTCGTGTTGGTTTTAACGACATGTGCAGCTTAATGACTAATTTTGAAATATTCCGGTGGTAGCAGCACCGTGTAAGAAACGAATAACAAAAGGGGGAACTTTCACTGCAAGCTTTTTCCGTCCTCGCAACAACAGCAACCTCATTATGAGTTGGACAGCCGTCAGAGTGAGGTGGCTTAATTTTTTCCGTCTGTTATAGGAGGTGTGTAAAGATTTCTTACGTCAGTCTCTTTAATGTTTCAATTACTATGTGATTAAAATGCTTTGTTTCGTGTATTATTGCATATAAATAGATTTTAAAATATCTACATATTTTCCAGTACATCTGATAGAAACGTTAATAAGACACCTGCAGGTAATAACGCCATTCCTGTGTTTTTCTCATGTAGGTGACGATATGGGTAAATCTTCTCAAAATCTTAGTACAAAGTGGGCTACTGAAGGCCACTACAATAGTTTGATTTGACATTATCATTTTGGAAAATTCAAGGACATTCAGCAAATCACGAGGAACTCTTCGAGTCTGGCTGAACAAGAATGAAGGGAAGATGCCAACTAGGAAATTTGTCTGTAATCCTGTGTTGAATCCCAACACTGAAAAAGAACTTAAAGATTTTAGGCTGCATGAAGTTGATTTTGGTGTTAACAAAAAATTTTTGTGTGTGAAGTCAGAAGAAAGAAGCACAGCCTTGGGCATAAAAACGACTTCATCTGGCGACCAAACAGGAAGATAATGGTTTTAAGTATTTCTAAAGGGTAATCCGACATTTTTCTTATGAAGGGTGAAAATATGAGTTACGGCCGGCTCATGCAATTTAATGAGCAGCCTGTGCAACAGTTGTTTGATTTTTTGGCCTCCGTGTATGACCAAACCATATTAAATGTATGATGTGGATGAATCTGATCTTAAGATAATTTTCAGTAGTGCCTACAAAGTCCGCTCTCGAAAGGGCAGTAAAAGAGTCAATGTGGCAGCACTTGGAGGAAAAGTAGAAACAAATGCAATTGTTGCATATTGTAATGCTGCTGGTATGTGGATTTGCTCGTGGTCCTTTAAAAAGGAATTCGGCAACTGCCAGCACATTTGCTACGACACGAAAGGGCTACATCACCGCAGAGGTTTCCTGCACATTTCTGAAACATCTCAACCAGTACCGGTCTTCTGGAAACTGCTTGCTTGTCTTGGACTCCTGAGAGAGGTCGACGGCCTGTTGCGCTACAAACTGTAGAATAAATTAGCGTTGCCTTCTACTACCAAGGATTTAGCCGAACAGAGGGGCCTTACAAGTAACCCCTTGAGTGCGAGGTCACAAAAGGCCAATGATGTTTACGACATTCGCCCCACATATTGTCTACAATGCGACCACAGTATTGTCTGCGCAACAAGGTCGGGACTGGAAGAATCCAGTGGTGGTCACGGCATGAAGATACGGAGTGCGATACAGCTGTGATACAAAGCAGAGCAGTGGCATCTACGAGGGCTATTCGGGAAGTAAGTTCCGATAGGCCGCAAAGTGGAAACCGCAGTGAAAATCCAATGAAGAGTTGCACAGATGTGTTGGGCAGTGTCTGTAGTACACCCGCCGACCGCATCACGTCGCTCTTATGAATTCTGAGGACACAGTGAACACGTAAAGATACCTAGAAAATAGTGCTCCCGCCAAGTACGAGGGCGTGGTGAGAAATTTCTCCCGAAGCTGTGGAGACAACATAACGTAATACGTATGCTTCTTCGAAGCAATTCTCAGCCGCATTCCACAGAGGCAAGGAAGATGCTCCTGCTGCGTTTTCGATGGGAAGTGTTTGATCACGCACAATAAAGCCCGTAATTGTCTCCCTCTGAGTCTCATTTCTGCTCACATGAACCGCTGCCTATGAAGACAACGAGCTGTAGTCCATTCGGGAAAGCAGAGGAGGCTGCCTTTTATGACGAGGGTAATAGAAAGTTGATACAACGGTGCGAGGAATGTCTAAGTCGGAACCGTGACTACGTGGATAAGTAGCTGGAAGTTGTAGCTAACTGTTCAAAACAAAAGATTTTCGATTTTCACAGTGGTTTCCATTTCGCGGCGATCGGAAATTACTTCCAAATACCCATTCTATATACAAAGCCCAAACATTACGTTATGTCTACAACGAAAGTTTCCGAAGTTGACACTTCTTCGGAAGAGTGAGAAAGAAGCGTCAGGTAAAGTATTAGTGTTTCTGCAAAATGACTCAGTGGAATGTATGATGTCGTATCCACTCGACTGTGTGGACAATGTACATGAGGAGTGCAATGATGATGATACATGCTTAACAAGTGAAAGTGATACTGAAATAGGTATCGAACCATGTAGTTCATCACCCTTGTCGGACAGGGGGCCACAAATCGCGGCTGCAAAGAGACAGAGTAAAAGACAATTGTTATCCAAGAGGTGGGTACTAAACATAATTACTTACGTAGAACATCTGAGAAGTTTCATGCCCTCTTTTGAATGTCTCCTCTCATTTTCATAAATTTCATTAATGTTCTATGTCACTGCACGGTAGTAACAGACCGAATGAGGTTATTGTAATGAGAGTACCTGAACGGAGAGCTCAGAAAATACTTTTCACTTGATTCCAATGCATCTGAGGTTACTTCCCTGGGTGGCCTGTGCGAGGCAATCATTGAAGGGCGCGGCACACGGCATTTCTGGTAGGCGGGTGCACTTCGCTGAATTCTGAGGGGTTCGTACAATAGGCTTAAGCGCCTGGTGGAACGACTCCGTCGTCGAGTTTCGCCTATTATATGCAGGGCGAAACGACCTCCGAGACGTCTGAGTGTCGCTGTAGTTTATGTGTTTATTGTTCCGGCGTGTCCGGAACGAAGGTTCCTGGCACCGACTGACTGCATTGTCCTGTAGATTCTAAGAATCCTTGTGGACTGTGTCCTGCTGGGTGCGACAGTCAGGCGCATGATGGCCGATGGTCTAGGCAGGTTGTTCTCGTAGCAAGTTCAGTGTCCTCAGCTGAATAGGAGAGGCATGGCTCTGAGTACTATGGGACTCAACTTCTGAGTTCATCAGTCCCCTAGAACTTAGAACTACTTAAACCTAACTAACCTAAGGACATCACACACATCCATGCCAGAGACAGGATTCGAACCTGCGACCGTAGCGGTCGCGCGGTTCCAGACTGTAGCGCCTAGAACCGCTCGGCCACTCCGGCCGGGAGAGGCATGATTGGTCAACTTAAACTGAGGATAGTTGACGTCATAAAGCCCTGCTCGAAATTGGAGGGAACAGTCGCTATTGGCGTGAATGATGTTTTGGGACAGTGTTGGGGAATTTTGGAAATCAGAACTGAATGCTGATTCGCAGTTTTCGAGAAGAGTAGGGAGTAGAGCAACGTTAGCTTCACACTTGTGCTGCAAGGGATTCGCGATCTGATCTTCCTCAGAGTCAGACGGTCTTGCTACTTGGTCGCACTTTTTCGGAAGAACTTAAGTGTTCTCGGACAGCCTTCAAGGCCAGGGGTTGACACAGAGTTGCTGCACGACAGAAGTCGGCGCCTACATCATCAGGACTCTGCCTGGCGACGACGTGCAGCAGATTTCAGTACTGGTACAGTAGTTTGCGGCTCCAGCATTGTAGAAACTTATTAATTTTATACTGAATCCCTCAGCAGCATGCGGGCCCGCTTTGCTACAAGTTAATATTGCTTGTTTCTCCATGTGATCCCATTTGAGCTCTCACTACTAATTGCGATACTGCTATTTAGTTGGGAGATTAATATTTGATTCATTAGGACCTCCAGTCATTATCGTCAATGTATTGCACCACAGAGTGTAGGAACCTTGTTCTCGACCCAACTCTTTTTCTCATAATACACTCCTGGAAATTGAAATAAGAACACCGTGAATTCATTGTCCCAGGAAGGAGAAACTATATTGACACATTCCTGGGGTCAGATACATGACATGATCACACTGACAGAACCACTGGCACATAGACACAGGCAACAGAGCATGCACAATGTCGGCACTAGTACAGTGTATATCCACCTTTCGCAGCAATGCAGGCTGCTATTCTCCCATGGAGACGATCGTAGAGATGCTGGATGTAGTCCTGTGGAACGGCTTGCCATGCCATTTCCACCTGGCGCCTCAGCTGGACCAGCGTTCGTGCTGGACGTGCAGATCGCGTGAGACGACGCTTCATCCAGTCCCAAACATGCTCAATGGGGGACAGATCCGGAGATCTTGCTGGCCAGGGTAGTTGACTTACACCTTCTAGAGCACGTTGCGTGGCACGGGATACATGCGGACGTGCATTGTCCTGTTGAAACAGCAAGTTCCCTTGCCGGTCTAGGAATGGTAGAACGATGGTTTCGATGACGGTTTGGATGTACCGTGCACTATTCAGTGTCCCCTCGACGATCACCAGAGGTGTACGGCCAGTGTAGGAGATCGCTCCCCACACAATGATGCCGGGTGTTGGCCCTGTGTGCCTCGGGCGTATGAAGTCCTGATTGTGGCACTCACCTGCACGGCGCCAAACACGCATACGACCATCATTGGCACCAAGGCAGAAGCGTCTCTCATCGCTGAAGACGACACGTCTCCATTCGTCCCTCCATTCACGCCTGTCGCGACACTACTGAAGGCGGGCTGCACGATGTTGGGGCGTGAGCGGAAGTCGGCGGGACCATAGCCCAGTTTAATGGAGGCGGTTGCGAATCGTCCTCGACAATACCCCAGGAGCAACAGTGTCCTTAATTTGCTGGGAAGTGGCGGTGCGGTCCCCTACGGCACTGCGTAGGATCCTACGGTCTTGGCGTGCATCCGTGCGTCGCTGCGGTCCAGTTCCAGGTCGACGGGCACGTGCACCTTCCGCCGACCACTGGCGACAACATCGATGTACTGTGGAGACATCACGTCCCACGTGTTGAGCAATTCGGCGGTACGTCCACACTGCCTCCCGCATGCCCACTATACGCCCTCGCTCAAAGTCCGTCAACTGCTCATACGGTTCACGTCCACCCTGTCGCGGCATGCTACCAGTGTTAAAGACTGCGATGGAGCTCCGTATGCCACGGCAAACTGGCTGACACTGACGGCGTCGGTGCACAAATGCTGCGCAGCTAGCGCCATTCGACGGCCAACACCGCGGTTCCTGGTGTGTCCGCTGTGCCATGCGTGTGATCATTGCTTGTACAGCCCTCTCGCAGTGTCCGGAGCAAGTATGGTGGGTCTGACACACCGGTGTCAATGTTTTCTTTTTTCCATTTCCAGGAGTGTATTTCAGTGTACCCTATCCTTTAACCTACTGTTTTTGTCGATAATCATGTGCATTTATGTTCTGATGAATAATAAATGTCATTGTAATATTTAATCCGCATACCATTTCGTAGATATATGTAGAAGCCCATTTCCTGTTTTTATTACGATAAAGTTCTATTTTTTTCTGACTACATTACGAGTTTTGTTAAATTATTGTGAGTGTGCACTCCTTATTTTACGTACTAGCAGAGTCCACCATAATTTTCTTCCGTTTCCGTTGCGCGCATAATTAATTAGGAGGTTGATAAGGAGGGGGTCGAGAGCATATTTCGATTGCATGTCTCGTTCTAATTTGTCTGAATTAAAGAGGTACAAACTCTTCTCCACCCCGGCACCTCACACATCATCCGCAGCATACTAAAAAAAAAGAAAAACAATTAAGAACAGATATCAGATACGTCCGCAACCATATGTCCGTGTAGAACATAAGAAAACCTGAGGACATTCAGTGGAAGATAAGCCACACTTGTTACAAAATCTGGTGTTTGCTCATGATACTCGATATTATTTGTAGGATTTGCATCATAGTGATCCAATACGTGATGCACATCAGACTGCACGCGATATAGATTAGTGATTTCAAGGGAAGCAGTTTATGGTTGCATAATTTAAACTGATTACAGAATTGGAAAAGTAAGCTAAAGACATTTCAAACAAAACATCAACTTAAGAATGCAACAAAGAGCGAAAATTTGTAGATGAGATAAACAAAATTAACCCTTCGCTTAGTAAGGAATTTGTTTTCATTTCAGACCAATCGAGATTTGATAAGGAAATGAATATGAAGGGCACCATGGAAGTTAGAGGTACCATGCGACTTGTATCTAGGTTAACTACTATCAATGCCTTAAAGCATTCGTATATAATTATGCCGACTATTAATTCGTAAATCTGCTAAAAGATATTTATTGTGCCGCGAGACGTTGGATGTGCTCTGCCCCTACGATTCTTTCTCGCGTGCTTGTTCTTGCAGGGGCAGTAGGGAATATTTATGTCACAGCAAGCATGAGTGCTAAGATGGGAGTAATAGAACTACAAGTTCTCATCTACAAATTTTCGCGCTTTGTTGCTTCCTTAAGTTGAGGTTTTGGCCAATTTCTGGTCAAAATAACTTTCATTTGCTTGATACCTGGTCAGCATTTAAACATCGAACTTCCTTATAGCAGACTATCCTTGTTGAAAAGTATGTGACACCGCATTTCGTACTACCTACAACCACTGGACAAATTCAGCCCCTGCATGTTGTGACAATAAAACATATTATTGCACTGTCTGCAGCTATGCCTTAAAACATAACCACTTTCGCTCTAAGCTCCCCGACAGAATGCTTCGGTTGCACGACATCATTTCTCATCAGCCCTAACCATCCCGTTACGCAATACCATTATATCAGCATTTTTAAAGAGCGGATATATAGCTGTACGTCCTTCGAGGTTTGTAAACCCCAAGGAGTTCGCCTTAGATCATGGTGGTGTGAACCTTTGTGATCACTGATGAGTATTTTTTCATTCGTTATCCATGGTACAAATTAATGTCATTTTTATGATTTCTAGTACGTCGCCGATGTTCGTTTTGTGAAGTGTAACACATACATCTCATAGAAGGTTGATCTCTGCACCTCCTGGACACCCATTCTATGTCGCCCCCTTGATGTACATGGTGAGTCATTAGTATCTAATATATTTCCTGTCGTATTTATTAGCACAACGCTTTCAAATGAGCCTTGCTGAAGATTCTACTTGTGCCCTCGCACTCAAAGTCTTTCATGTTAGAGAGACACTTTGCCGTTTTATTCTCGCGTGTGTCAATTTCGCACACGTTCAGATCTAAACTTCCATATGTCGCCAGCCATATGTCTACAACCTTACTCGTACACCCTTTATGCTCATTCTAATTCATAATTGCTTTCTCGGTGTCGGCGGACAGATACGATATTATAGTGCCTGTGTAATTGTCGTCATTCCATTATATAGCTTAAGCTAGTGACCAACATAGTAGAACATTGCAGTGTATGAATTGCTGTCCCTGGTTATCACACACCCTATTAAGTACCATGTCCCGTCTCTTGTATTGTCGATTGGACCGTCATCATAAATCGCTGTGACTTAAGTTTAGTTATTATCACTGAATAAAACTCGCGTTTCTGTTCGTCTCATTGCCTTTTTTTTATTTACCTTGTGTACAATATTGCAGTAGTTCTTTCCATGCAAGGTCCAAGTTCCACAGAGCTATATTAGTTGATAGTGACACATTCTTAAATTTTGCACACCAGAGCACTCAATGAACATTACAGGATTAACTTTGCTTGGCGGTGGCTGCAGCTACAGAGCAAGCGCCTAGGGGAACCAGGTACGAGTGATTTCATGGCACGGTCACAAAATAGACGATGCAGATTGCAACGGGACATCCTCCTCTAGTATTACTTTTCCTCAACAGTAGTTGTCAATACAGTATTATTTTTTCTCTAATTTTCGACAAGTCAGTATTATCTCAATTGCTTTTCTGAAAAATCTCATATAATTTTATACACATATGAAGGTAAAATTTATGAAAAGGAACTACTGTATAAAATACATTACTTTCTATGCTATAATGGATAAGTACTAGTTCTGAATCTACAGTTAAAATTATTTTTATAGAATCGTTTGAAATTGCGAATTATTTGCACTCTTAAAATTTCTATTATTAACTACGCAGTCCTTTACTGCCGCTATGTTTATTTCTGGATTTATTTATGAAATAATAATCGAAATCAATATAGTAACGGAAACTAGTAGGAATTCATTTTTTAAGAAAATAGTGTGCGCATAGTGTGGGGGTCGTAAGCTTGCCTCTGATGTGATTGGACGTATTTTTGTATGAGAGGTGCGAACAATGTTATTTCGGCTTTGTTGCTGGAAAAAATAAAAATACTGTTGATACACCAAAATGTGAGAAAATCAGAGATAAATATATTTACGTAAAAAATTCTGCAACAACAGTCTTCCAATTTCCTTTGTCCGAACAGACCGTGAGGACCTGATATTAGATTTTCAGCTTCAAGGGTCATACCCCTAGACAAGAAGAACTGGAGCCATCTTAACATGACAAGCTAAGTAAACTGGAAAGTTTATAGTAATCGTCGTTCCTCTTGAACCTTTTTAAAAGACTTTGCTTGTTAATTACTTGGACAGTGCATTGTTTAATGTGCACAATAGATGGAAGAAGGAAGGAGAGGGTAGAAGACAATACGCGTACGGATTACGAATCATTGTGGACAGCAGCAGTGGTAAAATGTTTGAAGTCTCTTGCCGCTTTCAAACTCAGTAACTCTAAGGTCGAGGAGAAGCAGGAATTCTGCTGTTATGCCAGGCAACAGTCTCGTACAGCCAAAATAAACGTGAGAGACTCGAGGATTTGTACTAAACAGGAAAACATTAGTTCGGGAGGGAATGGTGCAAGGCTGGGTTCAATAACGGGTAGCCCTCTACGGTGCCTGGTGGCGCTGGCTAAGTGAAACGGCTGCGCCGGCGCCCGCCGCTGCTGTCATTAGTTGTTATTTACAATGGCTCGGCTGCCGGACGGCACTGAGTTAAAACACGATTACACGGAGGGCTGCGATGAATATGCAAATCCCGTCGCGCGCCCCGGGGCGGCTCTTACCCTCTGTGTCCGCGGCTAAGGCGTCTCCATTACCGTGGCCGGGCCGAGCCGCGGGAGGCTGTTTCTCTGTTGCCGCAATGAAAACTTCTCTCTCTGTGTCTTGCTTGCTAATAGGCGCTACCGGCAATGAAGAGGTAATAATACCCACCGTCTCTGCATTCCACTTGCCTCGTATCCTTCATGATTATCTTTTATTTTAGTTCCTTTTCTCCACCTTTTTTTTACACAAAGTTCCCACAATTCTGCGACAGCATTAGTATGGGCGCAAGCTGTAACAGTACATTTTTATAATTTTTCTACATAAACTGAGGAAAGATTTGCAAAAATTATGAGTAGTGAGAACTACAAGTTGACACAAAATAATGTATAGGGTATTTGAATGTGAACGTCTCTTTAAATAAAGCAGAGAGAAATAACTTTTTTGCGGATAATAATTCAGAACGCTGTGAAAAACTTCGCAGCGCTTCAATTTGTTGTCGGACTGGATATAAATACGGCGTTAACGTTCGACGAACGAAATTAGGAACTGAAGTAGTACTGTAAAACGTAGAATGTGAGTGAGATTCGACGACGTTGGAGAACGGACTTACGAGAATCCGAGAGTTATCTGAAGTCGACTGAACAGTGCATGATATGAAGAAGGGACGTGCCGGAAGAAAGAGATGTTAAACACACAATGAAAAATTTCACGCAGTGATTCAGACTTACACGAAATCCCTGAAAAAGTCTGTGAGGCAATGCTCTCGTAAAACTGGGAAGAGCCAGTCAAATATCTTTCTATGGGGGTCGTGTCGTACAGCTTTAATGAATGATGAGATTTCGTAGCATTAATGAATGAGAATAACAACAATACACAATTCAAAACTGTAACGGTATACTTTATTAGAGACGATCGACTCCGGTCTAGGATCAGACCATCAAAAACCATACCAGCTATGTATTTGCGTTATAGAATAACAATAATAAGATACGCGAGGGTTGGAACTTTAATAGTGGCAACTATTTATTTACAGGTCGTACAAAATAGATACGTGTTTCAAAGTTTTACTCACCTTCAAAGTAGTCACCAGCCTTGTGCATAGCCCGTTGCCAGTGATGTGGAAGTCGTATAATACTCTTAGCAGTGCCAGTTGTGTTGACAGTTCACGTAGCGCGGCGTATTGTCCGACGAATTTGTAGCACTTCTGAAGCGAATGCCGCGAAGTTTTTCCTTCATTTTAGAAATCGAGTTGTACTCAAGAGGGCTTCAGTCAGGGGAGTGCAGTAGGTGGTATAGCACTTAGCAACCCCATCAGCCAAATAAATCAGTAACAGCTTGCACTGTACGTGCTTGATTATTGCCCTGCAAAAGATGGTCGAGTCCTGCAGAAAGTGTCATCACTTCAGTCTCTATGCTGTTCATTTTTGTAACACAACCTACGACCAGCTTAGAGACAGAAGTGATGACACTTTCTGCAGGACCTGACCATCATTTTGCAGGGCAATGATCAAGCACGTACAGTGCAAGCTGTTACTGATTTGTTTGGCTGATGGGGCTGCTAAGTGCTATACCACCTACTGCACTCCCCTGACTTAAGCCCTCGTGAGTTAAACTTTATTTCTAAAATGATGGAAACACTTCATGGCATTCGCTTCAGAACTGCTACAAATTCGTCGGACAATAGACCGCGCTGCTCCAACTGTCAACACAACTGGCACTGCTAAATGTATCCTATATCGCTGGCAACGGGTTATACACAATGCTGGTGGCTACTTTGAAGGTCAGTAAAACATTGAAACTCGTATCTATTTTGTACTAGCTGAAAATAATTAGTTGCCACTATTACAGTTCCAACCCCCGTTCATCGTTCCATCAGTGATATTAGCTGTAAATACGTAGCATTATGTCCATTTAACCTCATAGACGTTTTTGAGACTAGATGATTCTTGTTATTCCATCACACAAACGCGTTGCAGAGATGGGTTTTGCACACCAAGATTCTCTGACCGTAGACCGATATCGACGGTCTCTAATAAAGTATACTTTTAACGATGTGTATTGCGTAGTACGGTTCTTAACAAGCGAATGAAGTTTTCACAGACATTTGTGGATTCATGGATGGAAGCTTATCACGCCGACACTTCTTCATCCTCTTGACAAGGATGATCTCGGTAGGTGAACTGAGTTTTGTGAGTGGTTAATCAACATATATGAATAAGACGAGTATATCACAGATTACACTCTTTGGTCGGATGAAGCGACCATTGAACGTAAAAGAACTGTTAACCACAAGAGCTGTGTGTACGGGACTGACGTAAACCCATACATAACTGATGAAAGGCATGTTAATCTTCCACGGTATAAGTCTGTTGTCGTCTGTCTTGTAGAAGGTTAATCGAACTGTCCTCTTTGAAGAGACTGTGACAGGTGAGCTCTATTTAGAAAAGTTACACTTGAAGTTTAATGTCTTAACATATTTTTGACAAAGAAGATTATTATAAGATGCGTTGAAAAAGAAACGAGCCGGACGCATAATTACAGAAACAATTACCTGTGTGTTAGAGGTATTCACCCTGGTTGTTGAAACGTACCACTGTGACACAAGGCGGTGAACGGCTACCTCAAAAAATTCCCAAGGCTGCGATGTTAACCAGTTCCGCACTTACAGCTGGACATCGTAGTCCGAGCTGAATCGTTTGCCCCTCAGACCTTTTTTTAAGGGGCCAAAAATGGCGTCATCACAGGGAGAGAGGTCCGTGCTGTATAAAGGGTGGCCGAGAACCTGCCATTTGAATCTCTGCAGGAGCGCCGTGACTGTGTTGGCCCTATGTGGCTTTTAACTGTCGTGGAGGAGAATGACCCCACAGGTGAGATTGCCTGGTCATTTTGATTTGATCGCTTGGCGAAGGGTGGTCAAGGTTTGCGAGTAAAGCTCGGCATTCACTGCTGTCCCGTGCTGCATGAAGTGAATAAGGAGGGGGCCATCTCTGTCAAAGGAAAACGTCAGCATAGGGGTAAACAATTCACCTCGGACGAGGACGTCCAGCTGCACGTGCTAAACTGGTTAACATCGCAGCCCCGGGAATGTCATGAGACAACCATTCACTGCTTTGTGTCACAGTGGGACAACTGTCTCAACAGCCAGGATCAATACTTCTAACATACCGGTACTGGTTTCTGTAATTATTCCTCCGGCCCGTTTCTGTTTTAACAGGATGGGATGCCACCACAGTTTCAGCTTGATGTAAGGGAGTCTCTCAATCACAATTTACCTTCAAGACGGATATGGCGAAGAGGGTGTGACGTGCACCAGATCGATCGCCGATTTTAACCCCCTTTGTAATATTTCACTTCCCTGCCATGTCTGTATACTCCTACTATAGGTGTTGTGTAAAACGGCTTCGCGCTTCTGCGGGAAGAAGGCTTTCTCCAGCCGGGAGCTGATGCTTCGGTCTATTCATAATATGGTAAATGGGTCATGGACGGAGACTACATGGCTGGCTTACAGTGTAAGTAATTCCCATAAAGGCAGATGTTTCCAATGACCGCTGCAGAAAGCTGAAGCAAGGGCATGCGTGAAGGGTAACAGATGAAGTATGTCGATGGGGGAAGGGTGATAGGCTGATTATACATTCCTAAAACGTTCAACATGGGCCCCATTGCAGATTCGTTAACGGACATCCGAGAATACGGAATAGCTTCGCAGATACGTGAGTAGCTTGCTTCTTAAGAAATAGAACACAGTGCGTTGTTCTGAATGGCGAGTGTTCATCAGGGACAATGGTATCGCTAGGAGTGTACCAGGGAAGTGAGATAGGGTCACTCTCCTTTCCATACGGGTAGGGCTCAAAATGGTTCTGAGCACGATGGGACTTAACAGCCATGGTCATCAGTCCACACAGATATCGAATACTCGATAAATAGTACAATTCTCAAGGCTGTCAATTCAACTAAGTACCTGGGTGTTAAAATTACGAACAACTTCAGTTGGAAGGACGACATAGATAATATTGTCTGGAAGGCGAGCCAAAGGTTGCGTTTCATTGGCAGGACACTTAGAAGATGCAACAAGTCCACTAAAGAGACAGCTTACACTACACTCGTTCGTCCTCTGTTAGAATATTGCTGCGCGGTGTGGGATCCTTACCAGGTGGGATTGACGGAGGACATCGAAAGGGTGCAAAAAAGGGCAACTCGTTTTGTATTATCACGTTATAGGGGAGAGAGTGTGGCAGATATGATACACGAGTTGGGATGGAAGTCATTACAGCATAGACGTTTTTCGTCGCGGCGAGACCTTTTTACGAAATTTCAGTCACCAACTTTCTCTTCCGAATGCGAAAATATTTTGTTGAGCCCAACCTACATAGGTAGGAATGATCATCAAAATAAAATAAGAGAAATCAGAGCTCGAACAGAAAGGTTTGGGTGTTCGTTTTTCCCGCTCGCTGTTCGGGAGTGGAATAGTAGAGAGATAGTATGATTGTGGTTCGATGAACCCTCTGCCAAGCACTTAAATGAGAATTGCAGAGTAGTCATGTAGATGAGTCATGTAGATAGGGTGAGCAGCTATCTGGGATTGTTTGCCGATGCCGCTGAAGAATACGGAAATGTATCGTCGTTTATAGATTGTCAAACGATACCTGTTGACTTATAAAGAGTTGCTGCTTGTTGTGATGAATGCTCTAAATGTAGAAAAATATAAGTTAAAGCAGATGGGTGGAAAACACTACATCGCATTTTTCGAATATAGTGTTAGTGTTGAGGAACTTGAAACAGCGACACGTGGGAATCTTCGCCCAGTCTATGCTAGCTAGTGAATGTAGGGGTTTCACTGGCTGATACAGCTTAACCCTTTCGCTGTTATAAGCACGCTCTTTGCGTTCCATGCTAAGGCTGCTTTTGTTATGGTTGCACTGCTCGCCAAACGTTGGTGCCTGTGACGAGGGACGGTGTTCCGCCCAATATGAAGTATTTATCATCCGATTTTTCGAAAACTGCATTAGGTATAAAATATGATTTTCACACTTTTCACTCGATACAGAATCCAATTTTTTTTCCTTGTCCGTCATACTTACTGCGCTACTTGAAATTAAGTAAAACATTGCATTAAATTTGGAACAGTTCTTAACTTTGCGCATGGTCGAATTAAGCTACTACGTTGCAGTGAATGAAACTTAGGTAAGATATCGAAAATTTATTTGAAACTGAGAGTAGAAGACTATCTCCCTTCGCTCTCGAGTTACTCGTTTTATATCCGAAGGACGCTCAGGCCCATCGCGCCCATTAGGGTCTTCCGCTTCGCGAATCATGTGGTCAACACAATCGTGATAACTCATAAAGGATTCAAGACAGCGTAGGAGGTTTTATGCTTATGATATCATGCAATGAGACACGCATGTTGTACAATAAATGCTCGAAACATTTTTATTTTTCAAAATATGTAAGTAACTCGTCCGCAACAGTGAGAGGTCAACAGGTCAGGACGCAGTTATACGTCCATAGCATTTTACGAAAATTGAAGCGGTGTGCCCATACACTTCCACACCAGCTGAGGAACCGTGTGGCATGACGTGTATGCAAGCCCTCAGCACTTTATTATTATTATTATTATTATTGATAAGTCAAGTGCTGTTCCGACATGAGCAGGAAGGTCTTGTGTGACTTAGAAACTATTCACCCTGTCAGTATCGACAGGATGATGTTCACGGCTTTACGCAGTCAATCTGCTACAACCAGTGACGTTCTCAGTCAGAAGTTCTCACGCCGCAGCGGTCGGAACCGCCACCTGGGGCCACGATTACTGCGGCGACGATAAAACTGCAAATGTCGATTCGCGGTTTCAATTTCAGGTTGAGGGGCAGAGCGGAGGAAGAGAATTATAACCTCGCGTCACAGCTCAGTTAGTGTTTCTGAGTCACTGCTAGAGTTACTTCAAGTCAGGGGTGTTTTTTCTTCAAGACAACTTTTATTTCTTAGGTATTTTCAGTCTGTAGCCACTCACGAATCAATTAATTGCAGATATTATCAGATGTAGGTCTCACGACTATTCTAATGACTTTGCAACTATTTGATTCCATTTCAGTTGTGTGCTGTGCTGAGAACATGCCCATTTGATTCTTTTTCTACTACTGTCTAATTTGTGTGTGTGTGTTCGTACACTGTTTAGTGACCACCATTTCAATCACCTTATCTAGTGTAATGGTGGTGGTGACCTCTCTTACTAATTACTCAAATTATACAAAATGTGTATCACGGCCCACCGACTTCGCTTCGGTATAATTGGGAACGCTGTCATTGTTTTCATGTTGAGGACTCGGTGACGCTTAATTGGTGCTCCTACTGTTCCTTAAGTTGTTTGAACTCGGTGATGCATAATTGTCGTCACTGCCAGTTCTCAGTTCGGAGGGTTCGGTGGCGGATTTGTTCGTTTGATTAGTAGTCATTTTTATAATTTATGCATGAACCAAATATTCAAACTGAGTCTATACAGCGGAGTGCATTCCTGGTAGCTACTTTTCAAAATTTTGAGTTTGCTCTCAAACCGTCGTCATTTTCCTTTGTTCACCCGGACCCTCCTTTCACAAGCGACAATGAAATCTGGTTTGTTAATAATCCATAAACAGTCTCCACTTTGCCAGAAAAAACGGTTCTCCCATTTTAGTAATCTAAGTTAAATGTAATTACAGTTAGGTCAAAAAGTAGCAAAGTTCCAAGAGATGAAAACGATGTCCATTTCTGAATTCGAGCGCAAAACCGTACTTTTCTAGTTCATTGCTGTCACCAGCTGAGCTATCTGGGCACGACGCACGACCGGCTCTCACACTTTTACTTTTATGACTGACCATGTGCTGCCTTTCAGGCTTCGTAGACGTTCTTTTCCATATCTCACGAGACTAGCATTCCTGGAGGGAAGAACATTGCGAAGAAACTGCTTTGCTTTGTTTCCTGAATGAAGTTTCACTCCACATCGGTGTGTGCGACATTGTGAAACTTCTTGGCTTTTTAAAACTTGTGTGCGGAACAGGGACAGGGCAAATGGTGGAAGTTAAGAGCTGAGGGGGGTCGTGAGCCATGTCTTCATACTGTTTAAGCGGATATTTATATCCGAGATGATGTCTCATAGCTGTGGTTGCCCTACCTAAAAGGTTCTCCACTTGTCTTCATAGTTCATTCACTGTAACGTTTGATCTCGAAAGGCAAAGGTTCTTGATTCGAGTCCCAGTCCAGCACCGTCTGCCAGGAAGATTCAAAACACTGCAGCCCTTCGCTTTATATAAAAGGCATGAGATACTGAAGTAATGAGACAAAGAATCATCAAAGCGTAGAATAAATACATATAGGCAAATATACGGTAGTGATGTCACAGCTGCATCAGCATGACTACATCGTAATGCACACTCAAGTGTCACCAAAGAGTATGTAGACCTCTTTCAGACTGTTCCTCTACCGTTCTATTTTCAAACAGCTCGTGGTAGAAAGAAACACCTAGGCCATACATAGCTAACATCAAACCGACAGTCGAAAGATAACAGCAGAGGGAAGAGGGTGGCTTTATATACCTTCCTACTAGGAAAATCACGCAATTACATTTTTCTGGAAAATGATATGAATTCGACCACATATATGAACACGATTCGAAGATAACTGCAACTGCGTGCCGGCAGGATACCATTAAATTCACTAACACTTGAGCTACGCTGGGTTACTGAAACTTCTCTTGCGATCTCGATTGCTGATTTATATCCGCAGTTCTTTTGGGTCATTCGACAGACGTTTTGTGATAAAACGAGGCTGGACACAACGTAAAGTTCACCATTAATTTTATCTAGAAGGCTGGTACTACCATTGGAGATGCCGTAGGAACTCTTACGTCTGGGTTGCAACGAGCAAAGAGGCTGCTCGAATACATCGCACGAACTGTACGCGTCGCCATGAACCGAACTTCCATCTGCTTTTCTCCCCCTCTTTATAACTGGTGTAGGTAGAGGGCTAAAACGGCGCTGACCTCGATAAATTATGCAAGACCCAAGGAACCTTTCCACATTTCGGTATGAATATTATATGGCGCTGAGAAGGCGAATCGAAATTATGCTTTTAGTCCTGTTGCGCTGTACAAAACGGAGAAGCTGCTGCAAAGTGGTGCTCGCAACCTCGGGTTGCTCTGGCAGTGTCTGAAAACAGGTAGAAGCAGCCATTGATCCCCCTTTTTTCCTTTGAAGGCATACACGCATGATTCCCTGTGAGAATAACGCTGCCTCCAAAGCTGGAAACTTTGACGAGTCCCTGAATGCCACACTTTTGGCACCTATGCTGATGTCGGTAACATGAAACAGAACTAAAGGTAGTAGCTATGAAGATAGTAGATTGAGAAGTTGTTACTAACATAGATTTTCATCAGCAAAAATCGTTCGGAAGTTGGATAAGATCTGGTAATCTGTATTTCCTTAAAATTTCTGAATAAGCAGGGTATCCGCCAAGTTACATTTTTTACATGGTGTTGGAGGTTCACCCTACATGCTGCCCAGCTAATATGTATGACTGCTAAGCAACGATGGGTTGTCAGTAATGTTGTAGGATCGGATCAAATGCAGTAACATCTATCTCTGTTTGTACCAGTAGGTCCCTATAGTCTCCAAATTAGAGTACATGGTTCATGGGATGTGTTACACAAATTACAGCCCACAACTTCTTAGCATAGGAGGCAGAGCGTGAGTAGCTTGACTGAATAACGTAATTTATTCAATAATTGTAATCTCGGAACCAATACTGGCAACATAAATATTATTAATAACACTGAGTTTTCAACCTAGTAGGATGGCCAGATAATGTCTTGTACCAATTACCCCAGTAGTTCGTAAAATACCTCGTGAGCTTAACCTAAGAGACTGTCGCACAGAACAAGTCCACCACTTACGAGACCAGAAACTATGCATGATATACAGATTTCAACAACGACATTCACTAAAATTTGCAAATTTAAAAACAGAGCCTTACTCTTTATGGCATGCAGCAAATGTAATAAGTTCTAAGTCCAGGCGTCTGCTCTCATCGACATTTTTACTACGAGGTTGGGGAACACGGCGTCTTGTAGACGCTCTCTTTCTCGTCATTACTGACTTGAACGCAAAAGGAGTGCGAGAAAATCTAGCCTCACTTAGCGGAAAAATGCACCTCGCAGTGGTAATAGCAGAAGTGGGATGGGCACTGCTGCGACACCAGGGCAAGAGCCTTTTTTCAGAACAGTGCGTGTACGGATTGGAAACTCAGCTGAAATCCACGCGACGAAATTCATTGCGCATGCGTGGGTCTGCTGCACTGAAACCGAGTAAACAGTTGTGTTTGAAGCCAAAGGCGAAAGTACATATTTTATTTATTTTGGTAAATGGACATTTTAGCTGCTGAGCGTACCTAAAAGTAAACAATTGTTTGATGTGTTGTAAAAAATAGATAAATGTAATGAGCAGTAGTAAGAGGAAAGACCACACAGGAAAGTAACGAGTGATTCCAACGGAGCGGCTGATAGCCGTACATGAAAAAGATGAGTTTTGCTATTTTCTTGCTGTAAACAGTAAAAGCACATTGAAATTTCAAAAAAAAAAAAACTACTCTATGTAAATGAACCTATAACAACTCCAGTGGTTAGGTTTTCTGTAGAGGTTTTCCTTTCCATTAAAAAAAAAATTAAACCATTTGTTTCACATTTGTGCGTCTCATTCTATCGCGAAAAAAATATTAGGCATATTAAATTTCTTTCCTTCGTGTCTTACACTTTAATATCACAGCTTAACGATGAACTGTCATTTTTAGTTAAGAGTAGTAGATAGTTTTGATACCTGCTTTCTAAGTGCTCTGTAGCACAAAATTTCAAGGGTTTTCTGTGAAAAAATGTGCCGCTAGGTACTTAACGTTTCGTTCATTTTAGAGGCTGTATATTAAACGTAACTAACATACCGTAATTGCTTTTAATGTTGGAAGGAAAGCCAATCTCACTCAGTATGGAGAAAACAGAAGTGAAAATATTTTATTTGAGCACGCTGCCCCTGCGTGTCACCCACCAGTAGCCTGCAGCTCACAAGGGGACCGCGCTCACTCGTCAGCGCTGATTTCCTCCCAATTTATGGTATACGCAGGGCTTGAACAGCAGTTAAAGGGATAGAACAGGGAGCTCCAGGTGGCTCGACGTTTAAAAAAATGGTATCTCTGGTGCGGCTCGGGAGAGGGATGAGCCACTTATGGTATTACAACTTGCAAGGAGCGCGTAGCATGGCAGAAGGAGTGTGGAACGATAAGAAAAGGGTCGTGGGGTTGGAGTCTGTCTGTGGAAACTACACTGAAGAGCCAAAGTGACTGGTACACCTGCCTAATTTCGGGTAGGGACCCCGCGAGCACGCAGAAGTGGCGCAACACGACGTGACATAGACTTGACTAATCTATGAGGTCGTGCTGAAGGGACTTGACACCACGAATCCTGCAGGGCTGTCCATAAACCCATAAAGGGGGGTGGGGTGTATGCCTCTTCAGAACAGCACGTTGCAAAGCATCCCAGATATGCTCAAGCAGAAGTGTATACATTCATAAGAGTGTTCCTGGAGCAGCTCCGTAGCAATTATGCTTCAGAAAACATCGCTCTTGTGCAACGCAGCTAGCTCTTTATTCGCACGAAGTAATGGCCGCTATCGACAGGGGATCTCAAGTTGATTCCGTATTTCTAGATTTCCGGAAAGCTTTTGACACCGTTCCTCACAAGCGACTTCTAATCAAGCTGCGGAGCTATGGGGTATCGTCTCAGTTGTGCGACTGGATTCGTGATTTCCTGTCAGGAAGGTCGCAGTTCGTAGTAGTAGACGGCAAATCATCGAGTAAAACTGAAGTGATATCAGGTGTTCCCCAGGGAAGCGTCCTGGGACCTCTACTGTTCCTAATCTATATAAATGACCTGGGTGACAATCTGAGCAGTTCTCTTAGACTGTTCGCAGATGATGCTGTAATTTACCGTCTAGTAAGGTCATCCGAAGACCAGTATCAGTTGCAAAGCGATTTAGAAAAGATTGCTGTATGGTGTGTCAGGTGGCAGTTGACGCTAAATAACGAAAAGTGTGAGATGATCCACATGAGTTCCAAAAGAAATCCGTTGGAATTCGATTACTCGATAAATAGTACAATTCTCAAGGCTGTCAATTCAACTAAGTACCTGGGTGTTAAAATTACGAACAACTTCAGTTGGAAGGACCGCATAGATAATATTGTCGGGAAGGCGAGCCAAAGGTTGCATTTCATTGGCAGGACACTTAGAAGATACAACAAGTCCACTAAAGAGACAGCTTACACTACACTCGTTCGTCCTCTGTTAGAATATTGCTGCGCAGTGTGGGATCCTTACCAGGTGGGATTGACGGAGGACATCGAAAGGGTGCAAAAAAGGGCAGCTCGTTTTGTATTATCACGTTATAGGGGAGAGAGTGTGGCAGATATGATACACGAGTTGGGATGGAAATCATTAAAGTATAGACGTTTTTCGTCGCGGCGAGACCTTTTTACGAAATTTCAGTCACCAACTTTCTCTTCCGAATGCGAAAATATTTTGTTGAGCCCAACCTACATAGGTAAGAATGATCATCAAAATAAAATAAGAGAAATCAGAGCTCGAACAGAAAGGTTTAGGTGTTCGTTTTTCCCGCTCGCTGTTCGGGAGTGGAATAGTAGAGAGATAGTATGATTGTGGTTCGATGAACCCTCTGCCAAGCACTTAAATGTGAATTGCAGAGTAGTCATGTAGATGTAGATGTAGATGTGGGGTGACGTATAGTCCCTCTTTAATTACCCAATCCCGTCGGAATGCACGATGGACATGAATAGATGCAGGTGATCAGACTGGATGCTTACGAATCTGTCACCTGTCAGAGTCGTATCTAGAAGTATCAAGGGTCCCATATCACTCCAACTACACACGCCCCACACCACTACGGTCCCTGGTTCGATTCCCGGCCGGGTTGGGGATTTTGTCTAACCGGGAACTGAGTGTTTGTGTTGCCCTCATCATTTCATAATCACCATCATTATTCATGACAGTGGCTAGATTGGACTGCGTAAAAAATAGGACTGTGCAAAATTTGGCACTTTGAACAGGCGCTGATGAAAGCGCAGCTGAGCGCCCCACAGACCAAACATCATCATCACCCACACCATTACAGAACCTCCACCAGGTTATATAGTCCCCTGCCGACATGCAGGGTCCATGGATTCATAAGGTTCTCTTCATACCGGTACATGTCTATCCACTCGATACAATTTGAAATGAGACTCGTCCGTCCAAGAAACATGTTTTCAGTCTTCAACAGTCCTATGTCGGTGTTGAGGGGTCCACGTTCACGCTTGCTGACGGTCTAGTATTAAAATCTGCAGCAGATTGTGAGAGGCTTGCACTTCTGTCACATTGAACGATTATTTTCAGTCATCGTCGGTCCCGTTCTTGCAGCATCTTTTTCCAGCCGCAGTGATGTCGGAGATCTGATGTTTTACCGGATTCCTGATATTCATTTTATACTCGTGAAATGGTCGTACTGGAAAATACCCACGTTATCGCTATCTCGAGGATGCTGTTTCCCATCGCTAGTGCGCCGACTATAATAGCACCTTCAGACTCACTTAAAACTTGATGATCTGCCATTGTTCCAGCTGTAACCGGATCTAATAACTGCACCAGACACTTGTCGTATTATAAAGGCGTTTCCGATCGCAGCGCCGTATTCTGCCTATTTACGTATTCTGTATTTGAATACGCGTGCCTATACCAGTATCTTTGACGCGTCATTGTATTTTAACTTTTACATTTCTACGTTACTAACTCTAAAAAATAAACAGAAATAATGTTTAATGTATTTTATTTATTAATTGAGTCATGAAGGCATGAAAAGGAAAGGCAAACAAAAATTTCGGATTGTATATAATTTTCCAGGTAGCGATTGTAAGCTTTACATACGAACTTCCTATTCAAAATTACATACTTTCTTTATTTTACAGTCGATTATTTACACTCACTCGCGTAAGTAATTGCAAGTTTCTCGGACTACCAGTTGCGATTTATGGTATTTCTTTTTGCTGGAAGAAAATGATGAAATAAATAGTCCACACAGTGGAAAAGCTGAAAAAGTCTCATTTAGGACAAATTTGGACAAAATTTTCTTTACGACGCCTATCAATCGTCACTTATCTAATGAAAAAAAAAAGGTTCTGAGCACTTTGGGACTTAACATCTGAGGTCATCAGTCTCCTAGAACTTAGAACTACTGAAACCTAACTAACCTAAGGACATCACACACATTCACGCCCGAGGCAGGATTCGAACCTGCGACCGTAGAGGTCGCGCGGTTCCAGACTGAAGCGCCTAGAACCGCTCGGCCACAAAGCCCGTCTATCTATGAATATGATTCATATTACAGGTCTGGACCTGATTCAAAATATTTGTCTAACCTACATTTTAATTAGCCAACTGTTTCACTTAAAGTAACGCCATTACATTAACTTCCGTTGAAAACAGCAATAAAAATTGCAGCACTGATACATACCCTGAAACTCCTACGGTGTTCAGTAACACCTGTTTCTGTGGGATGCGAAGGTAATTTACTAGCTCCCACTCGCAGAAAAGAAAAATTGAGGAGTAAAATAAATTTTCTGCAAGGAAAAAACCCGATATTTACAAAACAAAGTAACTTCTTTGCCTTCTGTAGCTAAAAGCAGTCGCAATTTGCAGCTTGCACATGTGAACAGTAATTAATTTAAAGTCTCATGCAATAAATTTTAACTAAAGATTTATCACACCTTATTTATCTCCTTTCGCACACATCTTCATTTAGTCGGTTGGATTAGTTCTGTCTCGTAAGAACCTCCATATCGACCCATAATAGCAAGCAGCTAACGTTCCGCGTTTACTCGGTTTCAACATGGCATCGAACGCAACGCTTGTCCTCATGCAAATCAAAGGATCCGCTCTCAGCTTCCCTCTCTCTATGCTCTCTGTTCTGTGGTCTTGTTATGAGTTGAGACTTAGTGCAGGATCTTAAAGTAACAAATGCACACTAAAGCTATAAATTGCATCGGATTCTGAGCCAGAGCTATTCGGCGTCCAGTAGAAGCGCTACGTTGCTTGGGCAACGCCAGACAACGAGACGACAGGTCATCCCCAGATGCAGTCATAGGTTCGAGACCATTTCATTCCAGTCGCCTCCTGTGCTGTCTCCTTGCGGTACTTTATAGCACCGGTGACCTGCCGCCCGCACCTACCGCCATCCGACTCTTGTCAGGGGGCAGCGGGTCGTGTCGCACGCACGGCAGTATTCCTCCTCCTGAGTCACGTAAGTGCTGGAAGCGGTCACTGAAGAACGCCATCACAGCAAAACACGGAGCGCTGCTGACGTGAAGGTAGTGACCACTATCAGGCCACCGTCCGTCACCCTGCCTGACGTCAGAATCACGGGACGCGACGCTTTTCTTTCTCGCCAAGGTGGAGGCTGTTGCCTGTGAGGACTTTCTGGCACTGGTCGCTGGAGTGGGGCGTGTCTGCCTCACATTGCTAATGAATGATCGTATGGCATTGTTGGCCGGGAGACCCCATGCAGAGAAGTTCGGCCGCCGTATTCCAAGTCCTTTTAAGTTGACGCCACTTCGGTGAATTCGGTGAATTCGATGAAATGATGATGAAAGACACGAAACACCCAGTTTTCACGAGGTAGCGAAAATCACTGACCCAGCCGGGAATTGAAACCTGGACCCCGTGCGCGGGAAGCGAGAACTCTACCGCAAGAACACGAGCTGCGGACGATGTGACGCTATTAAAACTGTGTTTCCGGGAAAGGTGAAGCATTTGAAGCAAACAGAGAGGGCGCATTTGGAAGACTTCTTGTTAGAGTTCGAGGACTTCATTTTCCCATGAGGACAGTTGCTCGCAACACCCGTGACTCAACACAGTATTACAATTGTCATTCTACGAAAGAAGTCTAGAGACGGTGTGACGAAGTATGGACTTGTTATCACTTTCATGGATTTTTTTAAATTTGGATAACAAGACTATGAAAGGTGCCCTCCAAATCCCAAACATCATGGAGACAAGTGATTATCTTGGGCATTGCTGGTATTTCTGAACGATGAGCCTGAAGAGTGGTACACTGCATTTTGGGAACCTCAGGGATATTATCAGTACATAAGAACGCCTTTTGGTTTAAAGAATGCACCAGCGACATTCCAGCGTTTGTTGGATGGTGGGTTGAAAGGACTGAAACTTCATCAATGTCTAGTATATGTAGATAACAATTGTTTCTTTCAAAGGATATGAAAGAACATAGACAAAGTTTGAGGGAGGTGTTAAAGAGGTCGCCAGCTGCAAGTCTAACACTGTGTATGGAAACAAGTCGCTGGTGGCAGGATACTTAACACAATATTTGGGACAGCAGATAGAAGCGATTAAATTAGCTATTAGCTGAATAGCACAGCAGAAGTTGTAAGTGGATTGGCAGAAGGGAATAGGGCAATTGTGGAGTGCCATTCTACACAGTCCACGAATCTGGAGAGTGGTGTTTTGAACAACAAGTGCGTTCATTGGCAGCTGACTAGGGAGATAAAGGAGTACGCCAAGGCATCAGCTAAAACTCTAAACCAAGATTTGGAGGCAGTTCAAGCACGGATGGAGGAATTAGATGTTATAATAACATTACCGAAACTGTTGTAGTCGTTAGATATAGTATTTTTGTTGTATGGGTGGAGTTGACGAAATTGCAAGATGATTGTCATCTGGTGTTACGCGGGAAATAAGTTCTGTCCTATGGTCTCTTGAGATAGATCTCGAAGTGCTCAGAAAAATGCAGGGAGAATTACCACCAGAAATACATTTAGTAGTTAAATATAGCAGCCAGAACCTAATTTTCTATTACCATGGGGCAACGATGGAAGTGAAAACATAATGTGCAATAGTATGTACAGGTGAGAGTATTGTGGTGGACAAGCATGCATTTTTTCGAAGGTTACACAGTCGACACACATCCATCGAGAGAAATTAAAAGGGGTTAGGTATTACTGATAGCACGTTGTAAAGACTATGGGAGAGCTACAGATATGCCAATGCGGGGTGGTCACCCTGCGTCTTACTTGCGAGATTCATGTGGAATGACGTAGTTGCGCCATACAATTGCTTAGGGTGAGTTACAAGGCTGTCCACACCAAATCCATACTAATTCCAGTAGATAAGGCTACAATGGGTTTATTTAGTGTGTGATAACAATATAGTGGCTGCACATTGCTACAAACAACGGAAGCACATGGGAGCCAAAGACTTACAATTAAGAAGACGTCTGTTGTTGATAAATGGAGTTACGTTTGATATTACAGGGTCCACTTTTTATTTACCAGTTACAACGACAGGAGTTACTGTGTTAAATAAAACACCTTCACAGCTGTAGTGGTAACATGAGCCCGTAGAGATGCTGCCCAAACAAAACCTTACCTTTTCGAACTATACCTGGAAACCAAGGCTAGTTCTTCCACTTTCGAAAAGAACCTGAAAACCAAGCCTAGCTCATTCACTAAGTCAGATGATAGCCGAACGGGAGGGGTGCATCACTGAAGAGCAATGAAAGCAGCACATGGAACATTATGGTACATAAAAAGTAGCCGCGACTTTACTGTCGCACTTTCTAGCGCCATACCGACACTGATGCTGCTCCACGTAGCTTTTGAGACGACGAGCTGTACAGAAATCTGATTCATGGACAATTTAGGTTCTAGTGGACTGGATGCCGAGAGCAGAAGATAGATAGCGAATAACATACGAGGTAGCCATAAAATTTTAATATAGGAAATATATAGCTTCTCATGTTGACAGCTTGATATGAACGAGGAAATGGTCACGGTGGAGAAAAGGTCCTAAGCAAGACCCAAGTGGTCGGATATTCCTTGTGGAGGGAAGTAATGTGTCATTATCCCGGTTTAGTAGAACTTGGAATAATATGAAAGCAGCGACAACGTAGGCTTTTGTCAAGTTACTGCTGGGCAGTAGGCATTGTGTGGCATTATATACGTCATAGCAAATATAAGAAATAGGTTGTCGAGACAAGCTAGCCATACTCAGTGGAAAAATGCACCAGACACTGATAACAGCCAGAGGTGGCAGTATGGCCTTCATATCAGAGCAAGAGTCTCGTTACGAGATACATGACAAGTTGCCGGGTTTTAGTGTAAAAAGTGCATGCAAGAGCCATATAAATTAAAGCGGACTTTGAGACAGAGGCATTTGGAGCCCAGCAACACCCCATGGTGTCGCTGTGGGCATCGCATAATCGAAATTGGAACATGCAGTAATGGAAAAATGTCGTCTGTTCGGACAAGAGACGCTTCTTGTTAGACCAGATAGATGATCGAGTCACGATATACTGTCATCTAGGCGAAAAGCTGCCCACAAGGTGCAGTGGTTGGTGGACGCAGTGTTATGTAATGGGGGACGTTCTTTGCGTTTCCACAGGATCTGTGACAGTAAACGATGGCTGTACGAAAGCTGTGGACTGTATGACGCTGTTGCAGACTAACTGCATCATGTCTTCTTTGTTGTCTTTCCCAACGAAGTTGATCCTTCCAAGAGGATAACTCCCTGTCATAATGCTATATTTCTGCTATTGAGGAGCATGATAGTGAAACCATGTTGTCTCAGGCTAAAAATTCATTTTATTTGAACCCAACGGAATCTATGTGAGACATAATCGGCTCCTATCTCCAAACTCACAAACCACCCATCCGTAATTCACAGGAATAGCGTGATCAATGCGCAGACATATGGTGCACATACATTCAGCTACAGACAAAGCCATGCCATGTAGATTGCTGCTGTATTGGTTACAAGGTGGTCCACCTGCTAAGAAGCAGGTGGTATATGGCCGTGATGTTTTGGTTCAAGAGTGTAAGTGACTTAGAGCGTTCTTTCAAAATTAGTATTTGGCACAAGTAATATAATAAGACCTTCAGCTTGTCTGCAACTTTTTCAGTAATCAGGCAATGGTACAGTTTATATATATGACTTCACGTGATTATTCAGCAGACATTGGCTTACGTAATGCTGTGTGTTTTCATGTTTGTCGGTCAATAACTTTGTTTCTATTGGATTCCAGACACTGTCTGCTCTATACTCCGAAATGTTGTTTTCTACGGTTTGCACAACTACCGCCTCAGTAATTCAAGCAAACCGGCTGTAGTGTCGTTTAAATATCACCGATCTGTAGGTGCGAGATATGCAATGTGTGCTTCCTCCTTACATATGACTACCAAATATTTCTTCGCTATCCTCCGGTACTTCAGCGTCTTCACACTGCGTAAAATTCAAGCCGTTTGGAATTGTCACCAATGTGAATATTGTGGATACGCTCTATATGGAGTGGACACAAGTTTTCCACATATAATATTCGTCACACACGTGTTGGTAGGACTCTGATATGTGCAGGAGGTCGCTGTGAGTTGGTAAAACGATTATGCTGCACCATTTTAACAATGTGTTTCTGTTACTGCGCAGGTTTTTGAGCTACACATTCAGAAGAAATGTGGAAATATGGAAGAGTATCTGTTTCAATCAGTGTGCTGAAAACTCAGGTAAAATGTCTAAGAGCAGGTTTTTCGACGTGTCGAAAGTATCGGCGGTATTCTTCGGCAACAGCAGGAGAACTACCGTCGCAGGAGCCGTTAACATTTGCCATATCTGTATCTTCTTCATTTGGAAGATATATGTCATCTTAGCCAGCGCGTATACAACCACTGTTAACCCATATGTCTCTCTGATACACTCTCAATCCCTTGAACTACCTCACTCACACCACTGATAATTGCGCGTTTCAAAGGGCTAGTTTATCGTCAGAAGAACATTCCAAGCAAAGAGCTTGGAAGTAGTAAGTGGGTAAGACACATACGTGCGCTCCACTAGCTCAAATACAAACCTTCATCCAATGATTGCCTGTCTCGGAACTCATTTGGAATGGGACACATGTCCATATGAAGATTTTTGTTTCAAGTTAGGTTCCTGTCATATTCCTGAATGTTGACCATTCCTACTCGGTCACCCTGCATATAATGAGAATGTCATACCTACAGTAATTACAAGGGACGTGCAATACATAGCGCTACACATTTTTCTCTCGGCCATCGTTTGTTGAAAAAATGCGGTATTTTTCTCGGGACATAGTGGAATATTCCCGCTTCAGCCCGTATAGTTTCGTGTTCTGATAGGTGGCGGACTATATGTAGATTTCAAAATGTCGTCTGTAACGGAGATGCTTTTTCAGGCAGAGGGTTCTCATTGAATTTCTTTTGGCAGAAAACCAGAGCATCGTAGCCATTCATAGGCGCTTATAGAATGTCTACAGGAGCTGCCAATGAACAAAAGCATGGTGAGTCGTTGGGAGAGGCGTCTCAAAAATGACTCTTAGCACTATGAGACTTAACATCTGAGGTCTTCAGTCCCCTAGAACATAGAACTACTTAAACCTAACTAACCAAAGGACATCAAACACATCCATGCCCTAGGCGGGATTGGAACCTGCGACCGTAGCGGTCGCGCGGTTCCAGACTGAAGCGCCTAGAACCCCCTCGGCCATTCTGGCCGGCCACTGGCGAGGCGTATGTCATCATTGCAACAATGTCGCGCAAACTGATCCGATGTCCTCGTTGCCGGCAGTTCACACACAGCTGTGACTCCTGCAGTATTGTAACGTGTGGATAGTCTCATTCGGGGTGATCGACGGATCACAATAAAACATGTCGCTGATCAGTTGGACATCCCTATTCGGAGTGCTGACATACTCGTCCACCAGCTGATGTACTCAAACATGTGTGTGCCCCGTGGGTTCCTTGCCACGTAACGGAAGACCATAAAGAGCAATGACGGACCATACGTGTCGAATTGTTTGCCTGTTACGACCATGATCGAGACTATTTATTTATTTATTTATTTTTAACATCATCACAGGCGATGAAAATGGATTCATCACTTCAATCCAGAAAAAACAGCAGTCTATGAAGTGGTACCACACCACCTCCACCCTGAAGAGAAAATCCAAAACCTCACCTTTTGCCAGTAGAGTCCCCTCGATTGTCTTCTGGGACTCAGAATGATGTCCTTCCTCACTGGAGGACATCTCGTCTCATCCGACTTCCATTCGTTTGGTTCAATGAGGGGTGCACTCCGCTGTAAGCCGTACTTGGATGGTGGGAGTTTATTGATGCACCAAGACGTTGGCTCGAAATGAGTATTATATATTAATAACTTCAGCTGCTGAGGGACGTTGATATATATCAAAGGGGACAGGTGAAAATGTGTGCCCCGAACGGGGCTCGAACCCGGGATGTCCAGGTCACATGGCAGACGCTCTGCCCATCGGAGGGGACAGAGGAGAATGCGACTGTAGGGACTATATCGCGCACGCCCCCCGCGAGACCCACATTCTCACCTTATATGTCCACACACACTCATTATTCGTGAAAGACATTATTACATTCTTACTAAGTCCCGTTAGAGTTCGGGTAATAAGTTTCCATCCGCACAGAAGAGGAAAGTCATGGCCGATATTGCCAAAACTATATGCTTATATGAATACGGTGTCTTATATCTATAAAAGACGTTGGCTTCGCCGTCGGTCAGTGGAGTCATATAATGCAGCCATACAGGACCTCCTAGCAAGGGGGCGTAAGGTCATCGTACTGAATGGAGATTATGATGAAAAATTGGTTTTGTAGCCAAGAGAGTGGGGAATAATATTCTGTGCCGGAATACTGAATAAAACCACCCTGCTTTCAAAAAAATATTTGCTACATTAGTTATTGAACGTCCCACGTACATCCAAGAAATATAAGGAAAAGTCAGAAGAAATAAGTTTTTGATAAATGATTACTGCGTTAATCGTCTACAACTACTCTTAAAGTCTGCAAGCCGGAAGAATTTGGGGCCAAAACTGCGAAGAACCACAACTGTTCCACTAGATAAAAAAAAAACTATGCCACAGCAGCATGCGGTAGGTTCATTAGCCTCGAATCTAACAAATGAAGTCTACTTCCCAAGCGTTAAAATGTGTTCTTGCATCAGCTTTACGTCGCGGTGTGCTAAAAAATCAACTTCGATGAGCTGTATTACATCCACTCCAGTTTCTTTTCACTTATGGTTATGGTAGTGGTGGTGGTAATGCAATCCAGATCGAAATTTTCACTCCGCAGTGGAGTGTGCCCTGATTTGAAACTTCCTGGCAGATTAAAACTGTGTGCCGGACCGAGACTTGGTCTCGGGACCTTTGCCTTTCGCGGGCTAGTGCTCTAATGGAATATTTTGTGGATAGTTCACGTTTATTAAGTTCGAAAGAATGTTTTAACAGAACTACCAATATCGATGTAACGGTTGCCTGTTAGAGAGGATTAGTTGCAACGTAATTATTATTTTCTTTGTGTGTCTGTAGAGACGAAACTAACTGAGGTGCACTTGAGAAATTTCCTTAATTGTTTTACTGACTGGTTGAGGGCAGATTTGAAAGTGGTTTTGAAGTTTAAAGCTTATGAACTAAATAATAAGTTCGGTACAAATAAGGCTATATTAATAGAAAAACTGAAGTCTCAAGATGTTATACGTCCTATTACTAATGCAAGTATTGAAGCTTAAGATGCGAGATTGGAAATGGCTGTGGTAAAGACCAAGGAACAGAGAATCGCTAAAATTACTAATTGACCAAAAATCACTAGTACTTACTCAAAGAAAATGGATAGACAATGTTATAAGCTAGAAGAACACGTTACGGAATCTCTTAATGAAAACTTAGAAATTAATAATAAAATATTAGAGTTAGAATCTGTCGTCTTAAATAAAACAGGAAAATTACATTCAGAGGCCATAGACGCACTGCATGTATATGTTATAAAATTAAGTACACAATTAAAAATAAATTGTGATTTTGGCCTAGAGGATGCGGTACCCATACCCCCGATTTTTTTATCCTTCCCCACTGCATGCTAGTGTTACACGATGGTGGAACGGTCACAGTCCATCACATCTGCTTGTTCTCAGGCACACTCACATGGATCATTGTGGATTGATGCATTTAAACGATCTCCCCCAAAAGTCTTCCGGAACGTGGAGAGTCACTAATGTCAAGACGATCCTTCATAAAACAAGAAAGCTATTTTCTTTCCGTGGTCTGATCAATGGCATTATCCCCCGTCATGGTACAAAAGTTCCTGACTGCTGTCACCCATTTATTGAACTTAGACAAAAGAATATTCATACTTTCATACCGTATCATTAATTGCTTTCATGATATCTGCACTTGATTCACACCCATTGCAGATTATGTCATGGCCTATCATTAGTAGAAAAAAGCTATAATACTATAACGTTTACTGATTCGGTTTTTCTGTTTCAACTATCCATCTCACCAGTCAAAACAACTTTCACTTCTTATCCCTTTATCTGAATTTGCAACTTATCTTCATACAATATCAACTTTTCCTGCAACATCCAGTAAAAAGTCAACCCCAATAAACAATGCACCTATAGATTCTGTCCTATTAACAGTTTCTGATCCAGTTCTCTGACACTAATTTCAACTGTGCTCTGTGGTTGAATCTTCATTGGACATGTTTGGCTACCTACTTCCTGTGCCTAAGATTTTGCTATTGATAATGTTAAAATTGCTTTGTTCTTCTTCTACTGATTATTCATCTTTCCTTCACTATGTTCTTAATGTTATGAACTGCTGCTGCTGCTTTAACATACTATCTTCCATTAAAAAAGTCTTTGTATTTGGTCCTGCACACCTCTTGCAGGTTTTTGGAGACTGAATCAGTACTGTCTTCAGTTAGTTGTTGAGTTTATTTTATTGTGATAGGATGCTAGGTCAAGTAAGCATGAAAACATATTCTGCGTTACCAAGTTACACTTAACTGTTCCCTGCATGTTCAAGTTTCACTTTCTCTCACTCACTTTGCAAGGATTCAAACTCATTCGCTCTAGGATTTATATCAAAACTCAAGTTTTGCTGCTTAGCTTCTTTACGTTTTCAATGTCTTTTACCTTAGCTTTACTTTTATTAACATTGCTGTTGGCATTGCTCTTGTGTTTTTCGAAATTCTGATCCCCAAATTCTGCTAGACACTGACCCATTTCTGTTTTGTACTGGTCAAATGAATTCTATAAATCATTTTTCCACTCTAAGTTATGTATTTCTGTCCATAGACAAAAAGAAAGGAAAACAATTATTTCTAACATTTCCTCCATTTGCTTATATTATTCTTCTTCCCACTTCTTGAACCTACCTATAGCATATGGAGAAGTATTATACACTTTCTCTGAAATGTCATTACATTACCACTTTCTTCCGAAATATGTTAAGTGTTATGAACTTCCACCAAGACTGATTCCAATCTTGCCACGTCAGAATACAATAACTCCATTTTCTTGTAAATGTCATTAAGTTCTGTGATTAGATCAGCTTGATTGGCAGCTATTTTCTAAATTAGTTTATAAAAGCAGTGAAAAGTTCTCATTCTTGGCACATCGAATAAACTATGTTTAACTAAGTTAGAGTTTAAAGTTCTAGTACTAACTTTAATAACAGCATCTAAAATTTCTCAGCAGTGACCAACGCAGTAGACACATACGTTCACTATAGCACGAGTCTGCCAGCAAGCAAGGGGGCATGTGTGGGCTCTGTTAGATACTGTAGCGGACGTTGCTGAAATGCTATTTCCTTTTATGCAGCTGCGTCATTACTGACGCTGATAGAGGTTACTGTAGCACTGTAGCAATTGACTCAGAGCTTACAGGTCGCAAAAGCGGCTTTAATTTAAACCAATCAACCAACAAGTGTCTCGTGTGCGTCACTGGCAGCACGTCTGAAGTATTTGTGAGATTAGCCTCTGATATTTCTAGTGTTGTGTGATCGAAGTTTCATTATCAGTGCTTTGCTCATCACGCTAGCAGGCAAATGAGCCAAGCATGGAACGCAAACAATAACAGAGGCTTAGCGTGTTGCGTCACTGCTTTGACAAGTGAGAGGAAAGATCGGCGGACGTCTATGCTACTTTGTTTGTCAAAGAGATGCTATCGTCACATGAGCGCAGTTTATCTGCGTCCAAATCACTGGTCTTCACTTGAGCATTTCTCGCCCTCCGTCTTACATGCAGCAGGCTAAGCGGTGACGAAAAAGTGTGCGAGCACACAGAGAATGTACAGGGTGTTTCAAAAATGACCGGTATATTTGAAACGGCAATACAAACTAAACGATCAGCGATAGAAATACACCGTTTGTTGCAATATGCTTGGGACAACAGTACATTTTCAGGCAGGCAAACTTTCGAAAGTACAGTAGTTACAATTGTCAACAACAAATGGCGCTGCGGTCTAGGAAACTCTATAGTACGATATTTTCCACATATCCACCATGCGTAGCAATAATATGGCGTAGTCTCTGAATGAAATTACCCGAAACCTTTGACAACGTGTCTGTCGGAGTGGCTTCACATGCAGATAAGATGTACTGCTTCAGCTGTTCAATTGCTTCTGGATTCTGGCGGTACACCTAGTCTTTCAAGTGTCCCCACAGAAAGAAGTCACAGGGGTTCATGTCTGGCGAATAGGGAGGCCAATCCACGCCGCCTCCTGTATGTTCCGGATAGCCAAAAGCAATCACACGATCATCGAAATATTCATTCAGGAAATTAAAGACGTAGGCCGTGCGATGTGGCCGGGCACCATCTTGCATAAACCACGAGGTGTTCGCAGTGTCGTCTAAGGCAGTTTGTACCGCCACAAATTCACGAAGAATGTCCAGATAGCGTGATGCAGTAATCGTTTCGGATCTGAAAAATGGGCCAATGATTCCTTTGGAAGAAATGGCGGCCCAGACCAGTACTTTTTGAGGATGCAGGGACGATGGGACTGCAACATGGGGCTTTTCCGTTCCCCATATGCGCCAGTTCTGTTTATTGACGAAGCCGTCCAGGTAAAAATAAGCTTCGTTAGTAAACCAAATGCTGCCCACATGCATATCGCCGTCATCAATCCTGTGCACTATAACGTTAGCGAATGTCTCTCGTGCAGCAACGGTAGCGGCGCTGAGGGGTTGCCGCGAATGAATTTTGTATGGATAGAGGTGTATTTTGGACCGCACCTGCAACATGGCGAACTGAAACCCGAGACCGCTGTTGCATCACCTGCTGCACTAGCTGCGTGTTGCCCTCTGTGGTTGCCGTACGTGGTCGCCCTACCTTTCCAGCACGTTTATCCGTCACGTTCCCAGTCCGTTGAAATTTTTCAAACAGATCCTTTATTGTATCGCTTTTCGGTCCTTTGGTTACATTAAACCTCCGTTGAAAACTTCGTCTTGTTGCAACAACACTGTTCTAGGCGGTGGAATTCCAACACCAGAAAAATCCTCTGTTCTAAGGAATAAACCATGTTGTCCACAGTACACTTGCACGTAGTGAGCAGCACACGCTTACAGCAGAAAGACGACATACAGAATGGCGCACCCACAGACTGCGTTGTCTTCTATATCTTTCACATCACTTGCAGCGCCATCTGTTGGTGAAAATTGTAACTACTGTAATTTCGAAAGTTTGTCCGCCTGAAAATGTACTGTTGTCCCAAGCATATTGCAACAAACGGTGTTTTTCTATCGCTGATCGTTTAGTTTGTATTGCCGTTTCAAATATACCGGTCATTTTTGAAACATCCAGTTTATAGTTTTTGTATAGTAAAGAAAGATTGCGTTTTTAGGCAAAAAAAAAAAGAAAAACGGGGAAGTGTGTGTGAAAGTTGCACTCTGAGGCTTGTGCACGAAACTATGTCTACAGAAAGGTCCTCTATAGATTTTGATGAGTGAGTTTACGGATATTAAAATATATGACATAAATGGCCATATCTTTTGATTGCATTGACTTAGAACCGGAAACTTTTTGCGACGGCAAGGGACCGTAAATTTCGTATTGGGCAAAAATTTTAGCATGATCCCTGTACCCGTTCCTGATATAAAAAAAACACTCTTAATTGACGGACAGACAGACCGACAGCCAAGTGTTCATTTAAGTATTCCTTTTTTACCGGTCCAAGTACGTAACCCTAAAAATGAAATAATGTTCGATGTATTTCATTTTAGGCCAATATATTTTGTCTAAGGACGTTGCAGTGAATAGATTTCACTTATGTATTGGGTATATTGAATGTGTTCACAATCGTTATCAATTGTCAGTAAAATTCTTCTGGATTGTTGACCGCATTGTCAATATATAAAATTGTCCGGAGTTTCGGCCACTATTGCAAGTGCCCCTCCTCAAGGCTTTGTGCTGAACCGATTCAGCTGAGCCATAATTCGACTATCATCAGTTATTTTGCTTCCCAAATAGCAAAACTTATTTCCTACTTTAAGTTTCTCATTTCCTAATCTAATTCCCTCAGCATCGCCTGACTTAATGCGACTACATTCCATTATCCTCGTTTTGCTTTTGTCAATGTTCATCTTGTATCCTCCTTTCAAGATACAGTCCATTCCGTTCAACTGCTCTTCCAAGTCCTTTTCTGTCTCTGACAAAATTAGAGTATCATCGCCGAAATTCAAGGTTTATATTTTTTCTGTCAGGGCATTAATTAATCCTCCAAATTTTTATTTTGTGTCCTTTACTGCTTCCTCCATAGACAGATTAAATAACATCGGGGTTAGCCTATAATCCTGGCTCTCTCCTTCTCAACCACTGCTCCCCGTTTGTGCTTCTCGACTATTATAACTGACATTTGGATCCTGTACAAATTGTAAATAGACTTTTACTCCCTGTATTTTACCCCTGCCACCTTCAGAATTTGAGAGAGAGTATTCCATCAAAATTCTCAAAAGCTTTCTCTTAGTCTACAAATCCTAGAAACGTAGCTTTGCCTTTCCTTAATCTACCTTCTAAGATAATTTATACGGTCAGTATTGTCTTACATGTTCCAACATTTCTACGGAATCCAAACTGATCTTTCCCGAGGTCAGCTTCTACCAGTTTTTCTATTCGTCTGTAAAGAATTCGTGTTCGTATTTCGCGAGCATGACTTATTGAACTAATAGTTCAGTAATATTCAAAACTGTCAGCACGTGGATTCTTTGGGATTGAAATTATTATATTCATCCTGAAGTCTGACGCTATTTCACCTGTCTCATACATCTTGCTCGCCAGATGGTAGAGTTTTGTCCGGGCTGGCTCTCCCAAGACTATCAGTAGTCCTAATGGAATGTTGTCTACGTCTGGGCCCCTGTTTCAACTTAGGTCTTTCAGTTCTCTGTCAGATTCTTCACACATTATCATATCTCCATTTCATCCTTATCTACGTCCTCTGTCATTTGCATAATACTGCTCTCAAGTACATCTCCCTTGTATAGACCCTCCATATACTCCTTCCATCTTTCTGCTTTCCCTTCTTTGCTTAGAACTGGTTTCCAATCTGAGCTCCTTATATGAATACAGGTCATTCTCTTTTCTCCATAGGTCTCTTTAATTTTCCTGTAGGCAGTATCTATCTTAATCTTAGTGATATATGTGTCTACATCCATAAACTTGTCCTGTAGCCATCCCTGCTTAGCCATTTTGGACTTGCTGTCGATATCATTTTTGAGACTATTGTATTCCTTTTTGTCTGCATCAGATAAATTCAATATATCCTCTATCACCCAAGGATTTCTACTAGCCCTCTTTTTACCTAGTTGATCCTGTGCTGCCTTCACCATCTCATCTCCCAAAGGTACCAATTCTTCTTATACTGTATTTCCTCCCCCCATTCTTGTCTATCGTTCCCTAATGCGGTCTCTGAAATTCTCTACAATATTTGGTTCTTTCAGTTTATTCAGGTCCAATCTCCTTAAATTTCCACCTTTTTTTAGTTTCTTCATTTTTAATCTGCAGTTCATAACCACTAGATTGGGGCCAGAGTCCACAACTGCTCCTGGAAATGTCTTACAATTTAAAACCTGGTTCCTAAATCTCTCTCTTACCATTATATAAACTATCTGATACCTTCAAGTGTCTCCAGGTCTTTTCCATGTATACAACCTTCTTTCACGATTCTTAAACCAAGTGTTAGCTATGATTAATTTATGCTCTGTGCAAAATTGTACCAGGCAGCTTCCTCTTTCATTCCTTACCCCCGGTCATATTCACCTACTACTTTTCCTTCTCTTTCTTTTCGTACTATGAAATGGCAGTCCCCCATAAGAGTTAAATTTTTCGTCATACATTTCACAATCGCTTCGTCATCTACGGAGCTAGTTGGCATATAAGCTTGTACTAGTGTGGTACGAGTGGGATTCGTGTGTCTTGGCTACAATAATTCGTTCACTGTGTTTTTCGTAGTGGATTGCCCGTGCTCCTATTTTTTTATTCATTATTAAACCTACTCCTGCAGTAACTCTATTTGATTTTGAATTTATAGCCCTGTATTCACCTGACCAAAAGTCTTGTTCCTCCTGCCACCGGACTTCACTAATTACCTCTTCATCAAACTTTAACCTATCCATTTCCATTTCTAAATTTTCTAACCTACCTTCCCGATTACGGGATCTGACATCCATATTCCTGTCCGTAGAACACCAGTTTTGTTTCTCATGATAACGATGTCCTCCTGAGTAGTCCCCTCCCGGAGATCCGAACAGGGGACTATTTTAAATCCGAAGTATTTTACCCAAGAAGACGCCATCTACATTTAATCATACTGTAAAGGTGCATGCCCTCGTGGAAAATTGCAGCCCTAGTTTTTCCTTGCTTTCAGCTGTGCACAGCACCAGCACAGCAAGGCTGTTTTCGTTAATGTTACAAGGCCAGTACAGTCAATCATTCAGACTCTTGCCTCTAAAACTACTGAAAATGCTGTTCCCCGTCTTTAGGAATCACAAGTTTGTGTGGCTTCTAAACGGTTACCCCTCCGATGTGGTTGCACCTATCTGCATCGCTGAGGCCCGCAAGCCTCCCAACCTGCAGCAACGCTCATGGTTGATGGGGGGCATATAACCGTTTTTTCCGTATGTTTTTGCAAATGGGATCTACAAATTGAATAGTTCGTACCTGTACAAAGTATCCTCCGCCATGAACCTTATGAAGTCTTGCGGAATACGTGAGTAGATCTGACTGATGCTGTCCTGTGCTCCTTCATCCAGCTGGTATCCTTCACGCTATGCGCCACGCAGGGCAGGGAAAGGGAGACGGAGCTGTAGCGGTTGGAGTGTCGCGCACAACCGCAGCTGGCAGAGCGCCTTCGCGCATCGGCAAGCGGGGCACGCATTCCGCGGGTGTGCCCGCTGCTCGGTGGAGCGGTTCATCAAGGGTCCGTTGCCTGGCCAAGGCTGTGCGGGCGCGCCGGCTGTCCCTGTGGCAGTGCCCCTGCAGTGGCAGCCAATTCATCGCGCCTGCCGCTCTCCGCTGGCTGCGATTCCTGCGCTGTTCGTCTTCGTCGCCCAGCCACATACAACGTAAACCGAACGACGGACGAGCTGTGCTCTGTTACGCAGGCACCGAACACCCGAGACGCCTTTTAGTACCGCCACAGCTGGTTTTCTACTAGCCACTGTTTCTTTCGCACGGAATTCTGAAAGTCGTGCATCAAGCTAAACGCGGTGAACGGTAATTTTGCTTTCAAAATCTTTTCTTAAAGAATTTACTTTATTTACTAGCGATTCACCTAAAACATTTACACATTGAATCACACTAGGTGAGCGTTTAAGTAGCTGCCAGGAAGTAACTGATGGAAAATAAAATTACCTTTAACAAATGTGAATTTGATTTCTAAAAGTATTAAAAAACTAGAAACCCGCCTCGACTGCGAAAAAAGCACCTAGTGTTAACCTAGGTTTCGGCGCAGATAACTACACTTTCTTCAGAACAATAAAACCCACAAGTGCCTTAGAAGACCTTTGTCGCCGGCCGCGGTGGTCTCGCGGTTCTAGGCGCGCAGTCCGGAACGGAGCGACTGCTACGGTCGGAGGTTCGAATCCTGCCTCGGGCATGGATGTATGCGATGTCCTTAGGTTAGTTAGGTTTAAGTAGTTCTAAGTTCTAGGGGACTGATGACCACAGCAGTTGAGTCCCATAGTGCTCAGAGCCATTTGAACCATTTGAAAACCCTTGTCAATGATTAAAGAACACCAAAGCTATACATTTGTAAACGAAAAAAAAGGAAAACACAAACAGTACGTGTGTACAAAGTCTAAACCGTTACTTAATGGTGTAACCTCCACCTCACATCGGCCTATGTTCGATGGACCATAGTTTATGGCGGGTCATGGCCCATCGAACATAGGCCGGTGTGAGGTGGAGGTTACACCATTAAGTAACGGTTTAGACTTTGTACACACGTACTGTTTGTGTTTTCCTTTTTTTTCGTTTACAAATGTATAGCTTTGGTGTTCTTTTAATTATTGACAAAGGTCTTCTTAGGCACTTGTGGGTTTTATTGTTCTGAAGAAAGTGTAGTTATCTACGCCGAAATCTATCTTAACACTAGGTGCTTTTTCGCAATCGAGGGTGGTTTCTAGTTTTCTAATATACTAATCAACGATTGCTGACGCGCTGCGATGTTGAAGGTTCTTGTTCCTAAAAGCCTTTTCAAGAACAGATTTAAAATTACAATCAGAAAGCACCCTCTAAATATCAAGTTATAATTATTCAGAGGCAGAATAACAAAAAAAAATTTCGTACAGCCTTCGGGCTGAGAAGCTTCCGCTCCCTTTCATCACGGCCGTAGTCACGACCGCTAACAACGACTTCTGAAAAAACTACACTGGTGCAAATCTGCAACACACCAGATTACTTTAAACTAACAATTTTAACAATTCACACACACTATGCACCCCGTAAAAGGGATGGAAATGGAATAACACTCACCCTAAGAAATTATTTATCACCAAAAGTGCATTTTGTTTTTAAAAGGGCTCTAAGGGTGGAAGTGTGGCAACTTTAAAAAAATGGCTATTTAAATAAAACCCATGAGATTCAGACTTACATAAAATGTACAACATGCTCTACATTAAACATTTACCGCCTTGCAAGATGACAGGCAAGATGAAAAGCATATTTCAGGAATTAGGCCTTTACCTTAATTCTATAATAATCCGACAAACATGACAGAGACAGCTATTAACGTACGGCAGATTCACGGGGGAGAGGGGGAGGGGGTTTATGAAACAACCCGAACCGCAGATTGCTCTAAACCTCCCCAATTGCACAAGGGAAAAACGGACCACCTAATTCACAAATAACCACCTTCCCACGGGTGGGCAAACGGAAAAGAATGGTGGGACCTCACCAAGAAAACAAGTAGAATTTAACAAGTAAATGAAACAACATATCTCCAACCAATTAACTTCTAATAAACTGCGATTTCTGGCTAAACCTGGCGCAGCACCCCCAACGCTCTCCCGAACAGTCCGCTGCCAGCCGCTTCAACGGACGCAGCAAGGTGCGCCGATCTCCCGTCTCACGGCGTCACAGCTCGCCCCGGCCAGCTCGATGCCGTGGTTTCGCTCCTGTTGCTCGCGTGGGAACTACGAAGACACTAACCCTTTCTATCCGGCGCAGCCCACTAGACACACGTGGCGACTTTACATGCACCGACGCTCAAGGCGGACACGTCATCTCGTGTCTCATTGCGCGACCGACCTACCGACCGATCCAATTGCCAATGACCTTTGCCGAGCAACTCGAGCAGACTGGCGGCCCAACGCGCAGACTCAGATGCAGGAACTCAGCCCCGACCGGGTGACCACTAGCTGAGTTTTGTTGTGCGACACAAATGCAAACGAGAGACAGACCAGCAATTGCTGACGCGAGACTGACTTAGCCTCACCCCGACTGACCACCTTAACGTACGGCATATCGGCAGATAGACACACACTGACTGCCCGACACAGAGCCGTCTGACCAACTGACTAGACTCAGACTGACAGACTGACCTACTGCGGAGTTTTTTTTTCTTTATTAACAAGGCCCCCGGAGTAGACAACATTCCATTAGAACTACTGACGGCCTTGGGAGAGCCAGTCATGACAAAACTCTACCAGCTGGTGAGCAAGATGTATGAGACAGGCGAAATACCCTCAGACTTCAAGAAGAATATAATAATTCCAATCCCAAAGAAAGCAGGTGCTGACAGATGTGAAAATTACCGAACTATCAGTTTAATAAGCCACGGCTGCAAAATACTAACACGAATTCTTTACAGACGAATGGAAAAACTGGTAGATGCAGACCTCGGGGAAGATCAGTTTGGATTCCGTCGAAATGTTGGAACACGTGAGGCAATACTGACCTTACGACTTATCTTAGAAGAAAGATTAAGAAAAGGCAAACCTACGTTTCTAGCATTTGTAGACTTAGACAAAGCTTTTGACAATGTTGACTGGAATACTCTTTTTCAAATTCTAAAGGTGGCAGGGGTAAAATACAGGGAGCGAAAGGCTATTTATAATTTGTACAGAAACCAGATGGCAGTAATAAGAGTCGAGGGGCATGAAAGGGAAGCAGTGGTTGGGAAAGGAGTGAGACAGGGTTGTAGCCTCTCCCCGATGTTATTCAATCTGTATATTGAGCAAGCAGTAAAGGAAACAAAAGAAAAATTTGGAGTAGGTATTAAAATTCATGGAGAAGAAGTAAAAACTTTGAGGTTCGCCGATGACATTGTAATTCTGTCAGAGACGGCAAAAGACTTGGAAGAGCAGTTGAACGGAATGGACAGTGTCTTGAAAGGAGGATATAAGATGAACATCAATAAAAGCAAAACGAGGATAATGGAATGTAGTCAAATTAAATCGGGTGATGCGGAGGGAATTAGATTAGGAAATGAGACACTTAAAGTAGTAAAGGAGTTTTGCTATTTAGGAAGTAAAATAACTGATGATGGTCGAAGTAGAGAGGATATAAAATGTAGACTGGCGATGGCAAGGAAAGCGTTTCTGAAGAAGAGAAATTTGTTAACATCGAATATAGATTTATGTATCAGGAAGTCGTTTCTGAAAGTATTTGTTTGGAGTGTAGCCATGTATGGAAGTGAAACATGGACGATAACTAGTTTGGACAAGAAGAGAATAGAAGCTTTCGAAATGTGGTGCTACAGAAGAATACTGAAGATAAGGTGGATAGATCACGTAACTAATGAGGAGGTATTGAATAGGATAGAAGAGAAGTTTGTGGCACAACTTGACTAGAAGAAGGGATCGGCTGGTAGGACATGATTTGAGGCATCAAGGGATCACAAATTTAGCATTGGAGGGCAGCGTGGAGGGTAAAAATCGTAGAGGGAGACCGAGAGATGAGTACACTAAGCAGATTCAGAAGGATGTAGGTTGCAGTAGGTACTGGGAGATGAAGCAGCTTGCACAGGATAGAGTAGCATGGAGAGCTGCATCAAACCAGTCTCAGGACTGAAGACAACAACAACAACATTGATTTTCAATTCCCCCCGAATGGGGCGGGCTGGCAGCAGCTTAATACGCTGCTCTACAGCCTACAGACTTTTTTTTAAGAAAAGGAAGAAGAAAGAAACAAGGAAAAACAGGCGATAAAATGATGACTTAAAGTGTAAAAAGGCGGAAAGTTAGAACAGAAAGCAAAAGGGGTTGGCAATGTCCACAAAATACACAGGAATCAGACAAGTAACATAGTAGACATACAATTAAAAAACATGGCGACAGTCTCGTTTCAGTTCGCAAGAGATAAAAAAATCACACCCAGTGACAGTATGATGGCTGTTCACTATACTTCCCTAAAGACACACCACGGAACACTCACTGGAAAACACACTGTAAAACACTGCACGAAAATGGTGGCACAAATATAACACTCCCGAGCCAAAGGCAAATGGGGGGGAGGGGACCTGGAGGAGGGGGAAAAACAAGGAGAGAAGAGAGGAGAAAACGAAAGGGGGGAACCAAGGAGGGGAGGACTCATAAGGGGGGAGAGGGGCAGGGCAGACACGAGAGGGAATATGAAGAGGCAGAGGAGGGAAAAGCAAAAGGACTCGGGGGGAGAAGGGGGCAGTTAGAGGGGAGGTGGGGAAAAAAGAGGATGGAAGGGGGGAGAGGGAGCCCAGAAGAAGGACAGAGGAAAGGAGGTGGAGTGAGGATCAGAGTTGATAGGAGGGATAAATGGAGGGAGAGAGGGCATCATCAGGGAGGGGTAGTTGATGAAAGCCACCTTGGGAAACGACATGTAGAGTGTAGAGATGGAGGGTAAGGGGGATACAACAGTGGAGACGTGGTAGAGAGCGGGTATGGGAGAGGAGAGGAGCAACCAGGGGTTGAGGGGGTTCAAGGCGGAGGGAGGTGTAGAGGATGCATATATGTTCGAGGAATAGGGGCAGATGGGGGAAAGGAATGAGATCATAGAGGATCTGCATGGGGGATGGGAGGCATATACGGAAGGCGAGGCGGAGTGCATGACGCTCAAGGATCTGGAGGGACATAGATTTTTTTTTGGTGGGGGGGGGGGGGGGCTGATATCCATGCAGGACTGGCATAGCAGAGGATGGGACAGATTAAGGATTTGTAGATGTGGAGGATGGTAGAGGGGTGCAACCCCCATTTTCGGCCAGAGAGGAGTTTGAGGAGTCGGAGGCAGTGGTGGGCTTTAGATTGGATGGAGCGGAGATGAGAGATCTAGGTGAGGTGACGGTCAATGGTGAGGCCAAGGTAGGTGAGGGTGGGGGAGAGCCGGACAGCACGGGCGCAGATAGTAAGGGAGAAATCCAGGAGTTGGAAGGAGCGAGTGGTACGACCGACGATGATTGCCTGGGTCTTGGAAGTGTTGATTTTCAGGAGCCACCGGTTACACCATGCAGCAAAACGGTCAAGGTGATTCTGGAGAAGGCGTTCGGACCGTTGGAGAGTAGGAGCGAGGGCGAGGAATGCGGTGTCATCAGCATATACTGCGGAGCTCATAGCGCCCCTTAAATGCACGCGAACAGGCAACGTTTCCCCATTCCCACCAAAGGGAGACACCAAAGCTGGGATTGCCACAGCGGCGCCACCGCCAGAAACGGAAGGCGACTGCTTTACACTAGGCGCTGCGGCGCGCTCTTCAAAACGGCTCGCGCGGGGTGTAGTATTCCTTGCCGCAAATACAGGGTGTTTTAAAAATGACCGGTATATTTGAAACGGCAATACAAACTAAACGAGCAGCGATAGAAATACACCGTTTGTTGCAATATGCTTGGGACAACAGTACATTTTCAGGCAGACAAACTTTCGAAATTACAGTAGTTACAATTGTCAACAACATATGGCGCTGCGGTCTGGGAAACTCTACAGTTCGATATTTTCCACATATTCTCCATGCGTAGCAATAATTTGGCGTAGTCTCTGAAAGAAATTACCCGAAACCTTTGACAATGTGTCTGGCGGAATGGCTTCACATGCAGATGAGATGTACTACTTCCGCTGTTCAATTGTTTCTTGATTCTGGCGGTACACCTGGTCTTTCAAGTGTCCCCACAGAAAGAAATCACAGGGGTTTATGTCTGGCGAATAGGGAGGCGAATCCACGCTGCCTCCTGTATGTTTCGGATAGCCCAAAGCAATCACACGATCATCGAAGTATTCATTCAGGAAATTAAACACGTCGGCCGTGCGACGTGGCCGGGCACCATCTTGCATAAACCACGAGGGGTTCGCAGTGTCGTCTAAGGCAGTTTGTACCGCCACAAATTCACGAAGAATGTCCAGATAGCGTGATGCAGTAATCGTTTCGGATCTAAAAAATAGGCCAATTATTCCTTTGGAAGAAATGGCTTCCCAGACCAGTACCTTTTGAAGATGCAGGGACGATGGGACTGCAACATGGGGCTTTTCGGCTCCCCATATGCGCCAGTTCAGTTTATTGACGAAGCTTTCCAGGTAAAAATAAGCTTCGTCAGTAAACCAAATGCTGCCCACATGCATTTCGCCGTCATCAATCCTGTGCACTATATTGATAGCGAATGTCTCTCGTCCAGCAATGGTAGCGGCGCTGAGGGGTTGCCACGTTTGAATTTTGTATGGATAGAGGTGTAAACTCTGGCGCATGAGACGACACGTGCACGTTGGCGACATTTGGACCGCAGCTGCAACATGGCGAACGGCAACCCGAGGCCGCTGTTGGATCACCTGCGGCACTAGCTGCGCGTTGCCCTCTGTGGTTGCCGTACACGGTCGCCCTACATTTCCAGCACGTTCATCCGTCACGTTCCCAGTCCGTTGAAATTTTTCAAACAGATCCTTTATTGTATTGCTTTTCGGTCCTTTGGTTACATTAAACTTCCGTTGAAAACTTCGTCTTGTTGCAGCAGCACTGTTCTAGGCGGTGGAATTCCAACACCAGAAAAATCCTCTGTTCTAAGGCATAAACCATGTAGTCCATAGCACAGTTGCACGTTGTAAACAGCACACGCTTACAGCAGAAAGACGACGTACAGAATGGCGCACCCACAGACTGCGTTGTCTTCTATATCTTTCACATCACTTGCAGCGCCATCTGTTGGTGAAAATTGTAACTACTGTAATTTCGAAAGTTTGTCCGCCTGAAAATGTACTGTTGTCCCAAGCATATTGCAACAAACGGTGTATTTCTATCGCTGCTCGTTTAGTTTTTATTGCCGTTTCAAATATACCGGTCATTTTTGAAACACCCTGTAAGTATGTTGTGATTGCTGTTGTTAAACCCTGTCAGTACGACCACATTTTTCATAACGCGCTTTACCAGATGAGGTTACTTTATGCACAGCCTGAAAAACTGACAGGAAATTTGTTGATGACTTTTACTAACTACAAAAATCTTCAAAAAGGTACGGATCGGCTAGTAGTGCTCTGAACATGAAAATATCTTTTAGCACACTCTAAGCAACAAAAACGCACTTTGAAGAACGTGTGTTATTATGGATATGTCAATTTATGCACATTCTATCAGAAATTTTATAAATGGAGATTTAGTTAATTGTGTTTGACTTTTCCTCACAGAATACTCTTTGAATAGATAATTATGTATAAATAGAGTCCTGGACCTGAAACTACTGAGTAGGGCATTCACTGGGGAAAGTGACATATGCTACAAACACTTAAATTTTTGGGTTAAGTTGAACTGAAAAACTTAAAATATTTATCGAATCTGGTAGAGGAAATCATTCAAAACAATTAGGATTTTTTTTTTCAAAATATTAAAATATAAAGTCAGTAACTATTCCGTCTTCAGTCTTGTTGCTAAATATGCGTTGTATGCGATACCTTCATACTCGGTTAGCTAGGCAATGAAATCAAACAAGTCGGATTTAACGAGATTTATTAAAAAAGGAAAGAGACAATACTTAACTTGACGATTACAGAGACGTGTCGGAAGCAAAGGGCGACATACAAAATAAGCAGTATAGAAAATCCAAGGTGTGTGTTACATTGAGTGTACAAGCGAAGTAACAAGCTATGACGCTTCTATCCAGGCCGCTAGTCTTGAAGCGGCTATTCAACTGGGGCGTCGCCAGTAAGTCGCGCCGATTATCTCCTCTTCACATAGGGGCATCTGCTGTCGCGTTGTCGTCCTGGAGGGGGGTTGCTCAGCGTACGATTGGCTGACGTCTTCTCATAGCCATCTCTTCTCTACCGATCCCGACTGGCGTGCCGGCGCCTGACTTTACGCCGTAACACTAACTACACTCCTGGAAATGGAAAAAAGAACACATTGACACCGGTGTGTCAGACCCACCATACTTGCTCCGCACATTGCGAGAGGGCTGTACAAGCAATGATCACACGCAAGGCACAGTGGACACACCAGGAACCGCGGTGTTGGCCGTCGAATGGCGCTAGCTGCGCAGCATTTGTGCACCGCCGCCGTCAGTGTCAGCCAGTTTGCCGTGGCATACGGAGCTCTATCGCAGTCTTTAACACTGGTAGCATGCCGCGACAGCGTGGACGTGAACCGTATGTGCAGCTGACGGACTTTGAGCGAGGGCGTATAGTGGGCATGCGGGAGGCCGGTGGACGTACCGCCGAATTGCTCAACACGTGGGGCGTGAGGTCTCCACAGTACATCGATGTTGTCGCCAGTGGTCGGCGGAAGGTGCACGTGCCCGTCGACCTGGGACCGGACCGCAGCGACGCACGGATGCACGCCAAGACCGTAGGATCCTACGCAGTGCCGTAGGGGACCGCACCGCCACTTCCCAGCAAATTAGGGACACGGTTGCTCCTGGGGTATCGGCGAGGACCATTCGCAACCGTCTCCATGAAGCTGGGCTACGGTCCCGCACACCGTTAGGTCGTCTTCCGCTCACGCCCCAACATCGTGCAGCCCGCCTCCAGTGGATGAGAGTCGCTTCTGCCTTGGTGCTAATGATGGTCGTATGCGTGTTTGGCGCCGTGCAGGTGAGCGCCGCAGTCAGGACTGCATACGACCGAGGCACACAGGGCCAATACCCGGAATCATGGTGTGGGGAGCGATCTCCTACACTGGCCGTACACCTCTGGTGATCGTCGAGGCGACACTGAATAGTGCACGGTACATCCAAACCGTCATCGAACCCATCGGCTACCATTCCTAGACCGGCAAGGGAAATTGCTGTTCCAACAGGACAATGCACGTCAGCATGTATCCCGAGCCACCCAACGTGCTCTAGAAGGTCTAAGTTAACTACCCTGGCCAGCAAGATCTCCGGATCTGTCCCCCATTGAGCATGTTTGGGACTGGATGAAGCGTCGTCTCACGCGGTCTGCACGTCCAGCACGAACGCTGGTCCAACTGAGGCGCCAGGTGGAAATGGCATGGCAAGCCGTTCCACAGGACTACATCCAGCATCTCTATGATCGTCTCCATGGGAGAATAGCAGCATGCATTGCTACGAAAGGTGGATATACACTGTACTAGTGCCGACATTGTGCATGCTCTGTTGCCTGTATCTATGTGCCTGTGGTTCTGTCAGTGTGATCATGTGATGTATCTGACCCCAGGAATGTGTCAATAAAGTTTCCCCTTCCTGGGACAATGAATTCACGGTGTTCTTATTTCAATTTTAGGAGTGTACATTACAATGTTTTCAAAAAGGGAAGGGCATCCGCCTTGGTATTGCGAGGATTAATGCGGAATATTAGAGACCTGACAGGCAATGTCAACAGAAACCCAAGATATTTTGTAGATGACCTAGTTATCTGCAGCCGCGCGGTGCGGCCGCGCGGTTAGAGGCGTCATGTCTCTAATTGCGTGGCCCAATCCGCCGGAGGTTAGAGCCCTCCCACGGGCATGGGTATGTGTGCTGTCTTTAGCGTACGTTAGTTTAAGTAGTGTGTATGTCTAGGGACCGATAACCTTATCAGTTTGGTCCCTTAGACATTTACACATATTTGAACATTTTTTTTAGTGATTTGCAACGAAGTACTGTCTGCATAAAGTGGCAAAAATTGCTAGATCATGATAGGATTGCAAAGTGCTACAAAAACAGGTGACCTGCTTTTTAAACTTTCAGAAGTCTAAAATTATAGACTTTACAACACGCAGCAAAGCGCATCCGGTATAAATATAATATCATCTGAAATGGTTGAAAGCCATTTTGTAAAATCGGTACTGTAGAAACACTTGCAATACTGAGACTTCGTATGATATCGAGTCGCTGGAACATGAACGGGTAAAACAAAGGCTTTGGGGCGCAGTCGGTCTTTTGACAATAAAATTTTCTAACAGGGAAGTGGTGCAGGTGTAAGGTCGCATGTGTGAGCGCTTCTGGCGCAGCATACACACTGAGGGACGAAAATCATGGGTTAACGATATGCACATATACATATGGTGGTAGTATCGCGTACACAAGGTGTAACAGGGAAGTGCATTGGTGAAGCTGTCATTTGTACTCAGGTGATTCATGTGAAAATGTATCCGAAGTGATTATGACCGCACGACCAGAATCAAAAGACTGATGGTAGTTGGAGCTAGACACATGGAGCATTCCATTTGGGAAATCGTTAGGGAATTCTATATTCCGAGATCCGCAATGTCGAGTGTGTGCCGAGAATTCCACATTTCTGGCATTACCTCACACACGGGCAACGCAGTGGGCGACGGCCTTCACTTAATGACAGGGACCAGCGGCGTTTGCGTAGAGTTGTCAGTCATGACAGACAAGCAACATCGAGTGAAGCAAGCGCAGTAATCAATGTCCGGCGTACGAATAACCTGTCCGTTAGGGCAGTGCGGCGAAATTTCGCGTTAATGGGCTACGGCAGCAGACGACCGACGAGAGTGCTTTCGCCAACAGCTCGACATCGCCTGCCGCGCCTCTCCTAGGCTCGTGACCATATTGATTAGACCCTAGACGACTGGAAGAGCGTGGCCTGGTCAGATGAGTGCCGACTGGGGTTCGAGCGTGGCACAGACCCTACGAAGCCAAGGACCCAGCATTCAACCAGGGACCTAGGTAGCTGGTGGTGACCACAGAATGGTACGGGCTGTGTTCACATGGAACGGACTGGGCCCTATGATCAAACTGAAATCGTCACTGACTGGAAACAGTTAGGTTAGGCTACAAGGACTTCATTCGCAGCCATTAAACCGTCGAATTTTTATGGATGGCAATGAGCCATGTAACCGGGCTACTGTTTGGACAACATTCTGGACAATTAAAACGAATGATTTAGCGAGCTAAATCGCCCGACATGAATCCCATCAAACATTAATCGGACATAATCGAAAGATCAGTTCGCTCACGATTATGGATGGCTGTAGAGGTAGTATGGCTCAATACTTCTGCGGAGACTTGGTAACTTTTTGAGTTCATGCCACGTCGAGTTGCTGAACTACGCCGGGCAAAAGGAGGTCCGACACGATATTAGGAGGCGTCCCGTGACTTTTGCCACCTTAGAGTAACACGGGACATTTACCTTGGTATGAAGCAGATAACTATGAGATAAGCTCTTGTCTAAGTAACATAATATATGTTCTTCGTTAATATTTTGTTGTTTTATGCCATTTTTCATCTTTTGTTTACTCCTGACCGTTTTCCGTTGCGCCAGTAACATTGTATGATGTATTATTGCCTTGACGTTAAATTCGGGTTTGCTTCGTGAGTTACGTAGCGGTCTATTGCCTCTAAATTAGAGAGCATTGCGCGATTATTTCTTAACATATTATAGGTGACATATTTTAACACCTACTGTCATCTTACGTTTTACATATATCAGAAGTAACGGGTTTCTTACTACCACTCACACAAGATTATTATGAACGACCACTGGTTTACTCCTGGCGGCTGTTCCCCGACATATCTCATAATATGATAAAGTACTTGATCTTGTTTATGGAAGTCAGGTATGAAATGTCAAATGACATAATGACTCCTGTACTTTCAATTATCGGCCATAGGATGTTGCTTCAATTCAATTTTTCTTTCAAAACTTATGTTCTTTACGGTAACTGAGACTATCACTTTATTTACTATTTAGCTGGCCGGGTTGACCGAGCGCTTCTTGGCGCTACAGTCTGTGACCGCGCGACCGCTACGGTCGCATGTTCGAATCCTATCTCGGGCATGGATGTGTGTGATGTCCTTAGGTTAGTTAGGTTTAAGTAGTTCCAAGTTCTAGGGGACTGATGACCTCAGAAGTTAAGTCCCATAGTGCTCAGAGCCATTTGAACCATTTTTATTTACTATTTATACAACAGCACTTCCTAATGGAGATTATGTCTTTAAACTTGCTGCGAATAAATATTAATTTGTAACTATAGCCTGGTTATCTCCAAAAAGATTATCAGCTACGAACCTGCAACAAGACACTCTCTGAAAAATAGAATAAATTATGATGTTCGTAAGGTTAGTTATTAGAAAAGAGGTGCGACGTACTGTGACAAATGTCTTGTCCGGAAATAGCTTCGAGCTGATAATCAGGCAACTAACAAGTGAAGGTAACTTTCTAGACCTCTTAGCAACAAACACACCTGAACTTAGCGAATCAGTCAATGGTACACAAAGGTATCAGTGATCTTAAGGCTGTCATACAGTAGCTACTGCGACTACGGGTACTATAAGGAATGTTGAGCATTTTTGCTTAGCAAAAGCGACGTGATACAAATTGCAGACTGTCTAGCACACAATATCAAATATTCAATGCCGAGAACGACGATGCAGAGCAGAAATGGGAAAAAGTCCAGAACATTGACCGATATGCCTTAAAAAGTACGATCTGAGCTAGTTCTTAAGAGATGGGAAAACCCGCCGTAGTTTAATAACCGTGCTGGAAAACTGCTACATAAACAATAATAGCTTCATCACAAGTTGAAGAGAAGTCAAAACCTAGCTCACAAACAAAAGCTGAATGAAGCGAAAATGAGCGTAAGGAGCACAGTGACTTTGAAAGTCACTGTCAAGCAGTCTGACTGAAAATCCGAAGAGGTTTTGTGTTAAGTCAAAACTGTATTTGGTTTTAATTCATCTAGTAAGTCACTCAGTGGCCATACTGGCACGAAACGGTGGATAACAGGAAAAGGCCGTAGTTCTGGATTTGGTCTTTCGAAATTGTTTCATCGTGGAAAATCGTAATACGGTTCTTACTTTCAGTCATCGTACGAATGTCGATATGGCAGATGTTGAGATAGCCGATCGTGGAATAAGAAAGCAACTACAAACGCTTTTAGACCTCTATTACAATGTCTATAAGTGATGTAGGAGAAAGCTTCTGAAGCTCTTTCAAACTGTTCGCAGATGATGCAGTTGTCTGCAAGAAAGTAGCAACGCCAGAAAATAGTATTGAGTTGCAAAATGACCTACAGAGGATTAATAACTGGTGTAGGCTTTGACATTCGAACCAGATACTGCGCACACATAGGAAATGAAGTACACTACTGTACAACTACATTACTGAGGACAAAACACTGGAAACAGTACGTGCTGTAAAATATCTAGGAGTAACTATCCAGAGCGACCTTAAGTGGAACGACCACATAAAACAAAAAGTAGGAGAAAGAGTTGCCAGGCTGAGATTCATAGCGAGAATCGTAAGGAAATGTAACTCATTCACGAAAAGAAGCGGCTTACAAGTCTCTTGTTCGACCGATTTTTGACTGTTACCCATCATAATGGGATCCTTGTCAGATACGACGGAGAGAAGAGTTATTGAAGATCCAACGAAGAGCGGCGGGTTTCGTTACGGGATCGGTTGGTCTGCGCGAGAGCGCTGCAGAGATGCTCAACAAACTCCATCGACGGACGAAACATAGAGGCGTTTTGCATCATGGAGAGGTTCACTGTTAAAATTTTGAGAGAGTACTTTCCAGGAAGAGTCTGACAACTTGTTACGTCATTCCACATACTCCTTCCGAAATGACCACGGCGATGAGACTCAAGCAATTAACAGCTAATACGGATGCTTTACGGAGAACCACTCTTAGTACGAGCCATCCGCGAGTGAAACACGGAAGGAGGTATCAGTTAGCGGTACCAGAAATACTCTTCTCCACATCTCGTCAGGTTGCTTGCGGTGTATTGATGTAGCCGTATACGTAGAATTAAGAACATAATTAACTTGTAAACAATGAGTGTGGGAAATGTTGTGCGTTTACGGGACTGACAGAACTGGAAGAAAAATGGAAATAACACTGCCAAATGCAAACATAGATCAAATATGGCCTTGTGTATGTGACAGATGGTGAAAGAATGTTTTGTTTACCTGATCAGTAACAGAAGTTCGTTATGCATTTTCTGTGGGAAAGAGAGTAGAAAGGAACTGCAAAAGTGTTTGCGGCCCTGTACAAAACGTGTCCCGTAATGTGTTACACTTCTCCTATTTCCTGAATGATTCAGAGCGGCACTTAAGCGCGTTACAGATATAGCGCTATGAAGTCCCGTGTTATCCGAGATACTGAAGTACATATTTTTCAGCCGTATTAATTCGGTTTAGGGTATTGGAAAACTCTAGAAAATCCAATGCAATAACTTAAGACGTTTTGAGGTTCACATGAAACCTTCCAAAAGTTGAGATGCACGACAGCCGGAAACCGTTATTGTGTTGTCAACATAGCCAAGTGGCGCTCTGTTAGCAGGCTGTGTAGTTATATGCAGCAAAACAATAGATCGAGACTACTCTGATA